>NC_056742.1:51690213-51865213 GCF_019279795.1 Protopterus annectens
ATCATATTGTGTATCATGGTGCATACTGTGAATATCTGTGCACGTGCAACTGGAATGTACTGCAGGGCTCCACTAGATATATCAAGGCACCAGAACTGTGACTTCAGAATCCCAGACACATGCTCTGCAATGTTTCTAGTTTGTGTGTGTGCCTTATTATGGCATTCTTCCATGGGTGTGTGTACGTTTCTGATGGGCGTCATTATCTACTGTTCCATTGCATAGCCAGCATCCTCCAGTAAATGGCCATGTAGGATGAGCCCCCTAGCAAACATCTGGTACAGCTGTGATGTGTGCCAGATATGGGAGTCATGATAACTGCTAGGGCTGCCAGCACATGCATTCATGATAATGCCCTGGACATTGCACACAACCTGGCAGTTGATGTAGTGGTACTTCTTGCGTTTGAAGTAGATTCTACCCTCCTCACCAGGTGGTGACTTGACATGTACATGAGGGCAATCAATGGCAGCCAGTGTCTCAGGGTAATGTGCTACATGGTAGAAGTGTTGCATATTGCTGGCTTCGCCTTAGGGGTGAAGGGAAAAGAAATGTACTTCCTGGCATATGATAACATGGCATCCAGGAACTGGTGGAGTACCCTGGATGCTGATGCCTTTGAGACCCCCATATGTACTCAGGTGGTCTTTGAAAGGTGCCTGTAGCTAGTATCCTAAGGGCTACACATACCTCTGTTTCCACTGGGGTAGGTTCCTCTCAGTTGGCTCTGGGTCTGAGTTGAGGGCGGCAGAGCTCAATGAGTTCTTGTAGTATGTACCTGTCTACCGTGTAGTCCTCTACAATATCCAGCTCATGTAGCCCCTGGATTGTTATCCTGGGCCTGAACACACTTCTCCTTCTCTGCCTAGGCCTACTGTCAGCAGCAGCACAGCAGCATTGCCTTCAGCATCTAGCACATACAGATATAGCAGACCTGCAGCAACATTCTTTCAGTTAAAATTCCCAAGTCTGTACTCCAGTGGTCCAGAGTATGGAGGAAGAAACAGATTGTAGGGTATATGCATACTTTATAGTGCTCTGCTGTAGGTGCTGACTCTGTGATTGGCTGCCTATGATGCATTGCACCTGTCTAGTATATCATTAACATCATTTAACAGCCCTAGTTTAAGTTAAACAGAAGACAAAACTAATTAATATGTCATTGGCTTTTAGATACACTCAGCACTGCAGTGCACCATGCAAACGTGCACCCCGTAGGTAAACAAGGCTTAGCACTTGGTGCTGACACCCTCCCAGATTTTCACTCTCAGCATAGTGGCGTGCCACCCAAATGCACGGAAACATGCTCCCCTTAGCTAAATAAAGCTTAGAAGTTAGTGCACACATTTCCCTGAAAGGGCAAGCTCTGCATGGTGATACGCTACGCAAACAGGCACAGCTAAGCTGAGATAAGCTTAGAAGTTATTAGAAACACCTTCCCCTGATATCAGCTACCCTCTCTGTAAACACCAACATAATTATCTGCCTACATGGAGGGGATATGCAGACATGATTACCCCTTTATGCTATTCAGTAACTCCACCTTGTTTGCATAGGGATCCATTCTCACAGCCTGGAAACTACAAGCTTCAAAGCCCTACCACGTTAGCAACAGCACCAATGCTCCATTGCAGGTACTCCATGCAAGGACTTGAAATACATTTCTGTCACATAATATTAATTTTGTTTTTTCAAAATTTTTTTTTTTTTATAAAGCATGTTGATGCACTGTGGCATGCTGTGCAAACTTGCCCAGATTATTAAAAAAATAAATTTAATTCTTCAGACACACTGAAGATAGTTTCACTCAAATCTGTATGTGTTATGCCATTTCTGTCAATTTATCTACATTTTTACAGCCTTTTTGTTTGTCTACAAGATTCTGTGTACACTACAGACACTGACATGGGGTCTGCAGAGCTGCCTATCCACTTGCTGTATCACTCTACCTGCCTCATTTGCATGAGATTCACTTGCTTATGAGGTGATTTGCATACCATGGATGTTTCCGTGTTGGTGTGCTCGTGCACACCACTCAGTAGTGTTTACTGAATCTAAAAACATTCACTACCATATTGGCAACATGGCACCATACCTACATGAAAAAAAATGTGTAGGCTTTAATAATTACTCCCCTTGTTTATGTATGACAAAAGGTCATATATTTCCAAGAATCATGGAAAGACAAAAAAAATGCTGCTAGTAAAAGCATCTATTCTTTTTGGCAACTTTCACAAAGAGTTATTGGAGTATACTGATTATAACAAAACTAAGAAGGGATGAATTATTCCCAACGAGTGCCTGCCTGTTCACCTGTCCTAATGTATATCACTTCAAAGACTCTCAGACTGCATAACTGCAGGAAAACCCTGTATATAGGTACACACATATATGCATAATTGTGCGTGTGCGTGTGTGTGTGTGTGTGTGTGTGTGTGTGTGTGTGTGTGTGTGTGTGTGTGTGTGTGTGTGTGTGTGCCTGTGTGCACGAGAGAGTGTGTGTGTGTGTGTGTGTGTGTGTGTGTGTGTGTGTGTGTGTGTGTGTGTGTGTGTGTGTGTGTGTGTGTGTGTGTATACAAATGTCCTATAAAAAAAAGGCAATGTGGCTATTTTTACTGTACTTCAAGCACATACTTATACTGAGATGGCAATTCCTTCTGCAGTGTGCCAAGAGATAATATAAATACTGGGACACGTTTACCATGGCACAGTGTGTATCTTCTAGTCCATTTTTGTGTCTGTACTTTCACTTCTATTGACATATCTTTTAATCTGCTTGTTTATGTATCTATACATCCATTTAGTTTATGAGGAAGAGGTTACATATTTTTATATCATATCTTCTACAAAATCAGGCAATCTCATGCTGCAATGACCTGCATGTACTGGACTGTGCAGTCCAATACCATGCATAATGACAGAACATTCATCTTTCTGATCTTCAGTTATCACAGGTCACTGCATATTGCTAAACTGTAGGAACTGAGAATAAAATGCTTATAAAATGCGTATGTGATATTACGTTTAGTTAATATTTAATCAAGATACTCTATGTCAAGGCAGAAACTCATTTTACTAGTTAGACTTTCTTCTCACACTTTCCTTCTCAACCATGTAGCTGCCATAATTTGTGAGAATACCATGCTTTAAGTCTTCTTTCCAGCTAGAATGGTCAGGGTGTGAATCTTTCTCTCATAACCATCAATGAAAATATTATGCTAGCCAGTGATCTAGTCAGGAGGAGATAACATGCTCGTGTGTGGACAAGGTGTTAGTCTTTGCAATTTGCAGGCAAACCTTTCCATTTTCTGAATGGTTCTAACCTATATTCCTATTAGAATTTAATACAACCAGATGAGGACTAACATACATGTTCCTTTTTTTATACATCTTCCAAAGGTTTTGGTTAGAAATCTCTGTCAGGAAAAGGAAGCCTGACTTAATGGTTTCCTCTTAATCAGAAAGGAATCATAAAACAACTCTGTGTTCTTTGCAGTTTGAAAGAGAGTATGGATTTTTCTTGGCTGCCGAAATATAACAGACTTTAGGAATGATCTTATACCACCCAGACTATTATTTAAATATGAGTCAGTAGTAGTACAAATAAACATTATCACTGTGCCTGTGACAGTATTAACTCACCTCAAGTGTAGAAGACATTTTTGCCATATTTCCCACATTATTACCAGTAACACATAACCTCTTCCATTACACAATCCTTTAGTATTCTTGCTAATTTTCTTACAGCCAATGTACTGTTATTCATTATAGGCACCATTATCAGTGGTGGAAGTAGAATTGTGGCTTTTGTCATGGCACCGCTCTTTAACTCTCGGGTCACATAACCCATTCAGTATACGTAGCTGTTAGTGGCAGTCCTTTTTTCCTTCCCTTTACTTTTCTGTTTGTTTTAAACTCGAAAGGAATCAGTTTGTGAGTAATGAACAATTTACAGATTCAGAATTTATGGCTATTATTAAGCGTCTACTTATACACTAGCACATTTGGCTAACGTGATAGCAATGTCAAAGTGAAACTGAAGTAGGATGATGAAAAGCATACTTTTGTAGATGTGTTTTTTTTTTTTGTTTCCGTTAGCTACTGATATCAGTTCTCATGACCTCTGAGCTTTAAAATCCAGTCAATAACCATTATAAATCTTAGATAAAATTTGCACATTCACAGAGAAGACATATGTTGTGCGTAGTGGATTAAAAAGTTGCCAACCATGTTTAAGAATGAACTGAAGTCCTGACTCCAGGAAAACAAGATACCCATACATGTAAGCCCTCATTCAGGTCTTGAAGACAGAATTTATTTGCACAAAAGTCTTCAGGTTTCTCAGAGGTGAATTCCTGTCTGCGAAGGCAACTTAACCATGCACAAAGTAAAGCTCTTCCCAAAGCTAACATTGGCTTTACATTCCTATGCTTTGGTGTTTGCCTTCTTTATGTCTATTCCACTGTTACATAATGTCAAATGCCATTTGATGGCTGGAAAATGTTTTTGTGTTTATTAGATGTTACTTTTTTTCCCCAAGGACTCCCAACTAAAAGGGACTTTGTCTGCTATGCAATCCAAGTTGGAAAATAAATAAATAAATAAAAACAAATGAATAAATAAATAGCATAACATCAGAAAGAGAAACATTTTCTTATTTTTCAAAATATAAGATATTTAGACACTAGACCTAACCAGCTACATGGTGTAGATGGATAAATCTCCCCTTCAACCCAAATGACCAAGGTTCAGTCAGGAGCTCAGGCACTGGAGAAGTTGCCCATGCTCGCTAAATGGAACTTTATGTCTCTGTTATGCAAGTGTTTTGCAACCTCAGACATAGTTATAATACAGATGTTCAGGGTTCATCCTCCATACGGTGGTGTACAGATCAAACCCTCATTCCCAAGAGAGAAAAAAAAAGACAGAAAAAGGCTGAAAACTCCATTTAGTCACTTGCATTAAACAGGATAGTTCATGAGGAATTACTTCACAGCTAAGCATACCTCAGTTGTATGCATCATATTCTAAAGAAGAGTACATATTATACTAATAATGGATCTAATCTCATATGATTACGAGAGAAAGATATGCACCCTGACCACTCCACTTGTTTCATTCGGATACATGGCTGAAAATTATATTTTTATGTTACAACCAGCTATGTAATAAGGCCATGCTTTCAAGGCTTGGTATAATTTAAACTGCCTGCAGCAAGGAGCCTAGTATTCCCATACTGCATATCAGGGAAATATATATCCAAGAGGTCCCAGGATCAGTACTTGTGCAGCATGCATACAGCCAAGCTGGTAGAGATAGTACAGTCTGCAGGTTGGCCTGCTCCTTAACATGAACTCTCATTTCCTTCAGGAAATGAATGAGCCAGAGGGCTTTGATTTTGATGGGGTAATTAGTGGGTCAATGGAATGCAGAAAAAGGGGAAATCTGCCCTGTGTCAGATCCTGTGGGCCCACACATGTACATTTAATGTACACAGATCATTTGTAATGATTAAGTTATCAGTTCACTTATGTAGCACAATGCCCAGACAGACGAGTTTATGCTTTTTATATACATATTTGTATATCTTAAGCATAATATTTTACTGAAGAGATGAATATATTTCCAGTACAGCTTAGTTTACCAATCCTATATCTGTCTTCTAATAGGAAAAGTAGTTACAGCTTCCTTATATTCGTACAGCATTTACACACCTGGTATTAATGTTTCGAGTGCACACATGGTGCACTGAAATGCATAGCTCAGAGCAGAAGTAGCCAGTGTACCCTTAGTCATGGCAATAATATTTTTAAAGAACACATTGGCTGGAGTTCAGAAAAGACTGCCACTTGTTGTAAGCCTTATCACTAGTGGCTTTCTCTTCATGGTAACCCTTTCTGATTCAGAGATTTACTTACCACTGTGATTATTGCTAGCTAGAGGTTGGTCCCACTGGCTGTGGTTGGTGCTAATGAGGCAAATGGGGAGTGGTTAATGAAAGTTAGCCATGAGTGTGCTTCTGGAAATGTCTGCTGGTATTTATGCTTCTGGTTGGGTGATACAGAGACTCACTCAGCTGTGTAAATTACCATGATCAACAGAACACTTTAACACAATCAAAATATTGTGGTCACCCATTGACTTCTGTGGAAAATGTCACGACACAGCAAAGTTTAGCAAAGTTAATTATGATTAGTGTGTAGGTGGCTGTGTTATTTCATCTATGTATGTGGAAGTGTGTATGCATGTCTTTAGAGGCATGAATGGAGTTGGATGAATGTGTGTTTGAGTGTATGCCTGCCTGGATGTTTGGAATGAGGGGTTAGTTAAGGAATTGAGAGCATGGATGCATGTGTTTGTGTGTTTGTGTGTGTGCATGGGGGGGGGGGGGTCATGTATGTGAGTGAATAAGTAATTGACTCCATGAGTGTGAGTGAGTCAGTTTGGCGAGGGAGATTGATGTTGAGGGGATATATGTGTGTGTGTGTGTGTGTGTGTGTGTGTGTGTGTGTGTGTGTGTGTGTGTGTGTGTGTGTGTGTGGTGTCTGTGCCAATGCAATACATAAGCTGCCAGTGTAAATATTAATGCTGTTATAGTTCTGACAGTGCTAGTCATAAAATACGTGATTCAGAGACAGTAATGAGGTCTTCCAAACTACAGCTAATACTGTCTCTGAACTGCATTTCTCACAGATCATGAAAACGGCCAGTTTAAGGGTATGGCAGGGATTTATCTTAATCTCAGTGGTAGTTTAATTGATGTGTGGAGCACACAACAGGAACAGCCTATGTGCCCTTACTGGAAATGCCACTATTTATAATATGCCTAAAGTGTAATGGAAATGCCTTGGTAAAACCTTGCTATATTGCCCTCAGCTGTCTTGGTTCATTTGTCCCTCATTATAGATAGGCACACACACACACACACACACACACACACACACACACACACACACACACACACACACACACACACACACACACACACACAGTGTTGGCAGATATTTTATAATATTATCAATGCTGATAGATGTTTCCAAAAGTAAATTCATTGATTTGCAGCACTGCATGTCAGACATAAGCAACCCTTTATCTGCTCCATGCCCTTTTCTCATTCATCGCATACTGTAATACCTTGGTCATATGGCACAAAATATGTACTACCTGCCACATTCATCTCTGTTTTCATTTACTGCCATGACCTGTCAGTTTAATTGAGGTCTTTTGCTATTGAAAGACAATTCTTTGAATGTGTGAAATTCAAAACTGAAAGAACTGACTTGAGTAAAGTGCAGGTCATGCCCCTTACCCCCTCCCCATGTAGAAGGCTTTGCCTCTGCACCTTTCCTTTACTAAAATAAAGCTCAAATTACTCAACAGATACCTCATCTGAGTACTGTCATTTTACTTGCTTGATGTCACTTATTGCCCATTTGACTCTGTCTTCTCCCAAGGTTTGTCCAGATAGTGATCACTTCATATTTAGTCTCCTGCCATCCAATTAGCCCAGAGGATTAAGACATCATTAAGCATATTTTTCTGAGCAAGAAACTTAATTAGATAGTAGTCTTGGGTTGATCCTGTAAAGGTCCACCTACGTCCAGAGGGTTTACCTTAAAGGAAGCACCTCTTAGGTTACTGCAGCAGTGAGAATAATGAATATCTTTATTTATATTTTTTCAAGTAATCTTCATGGTATCCCCCAAGTCTCAAAACAACCCACTAAACAAGTATAGTGGGTCCAAAAACAAAACAGTGTAAGAAACTTCTCTATGGAAGATTTTCAGTCCATATATCTCTAGTTAATCACTGTATATTAATCAGATCAGACAACAGTAGTAGAAGTAGTGAACTTAAACTCGTTTTAAGTAAACAAAAAAAAAAATAATAATAATAAAAAATATATAATTGTACAGAATTACTAAGTATTTGAAAGTAATCCAAGCAAGGCAGGCAGTCTGTTTCCAGTTGAAAATCCAGTACACAGACAAGCGATATATATATATATATATATATATATATATATATATATATATATATATAGTTTTTATCAGGCAAGGGAGTGGTTTATTGTGCTGTAAAACAGTGTTATTGGTACACATGTTAAATTCGCATCCCTTCCCCCATCAGTGTGACATTCGAGAAGCCTGGACTAAACTACTGCTGTTCAATTAAAAGTGTACTGGAACTTAGAAACTTGCCACATTGTTTACATGACTAATTTTATTTTATTCTACCAGTTGGTTTTAAATACCATTTTAAATCAGTTGTAATTAGTTTCCATCATCATACATTTTTTCTTATTATTTTTTCTTTTTCTGGTTCTCTGTTCCACTTTATTCAAAATGATGTGTAATAACAATACTAACTAATTATACAATAATATTTTTATAGATAGTTTTTAGGGTTCTTGTACATAGACCTGAAGAAGTCTAGAAGGACGAAAGCGATCTTCATTCACAATAGGTTATAAAAATAGAATATGATTTTTTACAATTCATTTTTTTACATGCAAAGTGCATATGTGTATATTTATATATATTTTTTGATTGTCAGATGGACTAAGGTTGATATATTTCCAGCCATGTGATATATTGTCTTGGATAAAATCACAGACTTAATAGTCTACTTAATAATCTGGTTAAATAAGAGCTACCATATCATTATAAATTTTATTTAAAATACATGAGGGTTATATTATTATAACAGCTACTAAGTAGGACAGGACCAGCTCAAATGTCACACTGATTGGGGAACGGATGTGACTTTAACATGTGTACCAATAACACTTTGTTTTACAGCACATTATACCATGATCCCCCCAAAACGTGCACGCTGATTGGCCAGCGTGCCCGTTGTAAATCAAGTTATACTAATGGAAAAAGGTCCGTCGCGGACTTTTTCCATTAGTATAACTCGTTTTTTAAACACTGTCTCGCTATATTAAATGGGTTTAACATAGACAGCTTAAAATAAGCAATGGAGATCTCCGTTGCTTATTTTAAAGCTGTCTTGCTATGTTAAACCCATTTAACATAGCGAGGCAGTGTTTAAAAGCAGCGGAGAAAGCAAGATCTCCGTTGCTTTTAGTGTTGCTATGTTAAATGAGTTTAACATAGCGAGACAGTTAAAAATAACGGAGATGTCCGCTGCTTATTTTAAACTGTCTCGCCATGTTAAACTCATTTAACATAGCGAAACATAAAAAGCAACGGAGATCTTGCTTTCTCGTTGCTTTTTCACAGCTCTGATGTACCGCGCAGGCGGTACATCAGAACTGCCGCGATGCCAGACATCTGCGGAAGGGCAGTAAACAGGCATTATACTATGCCATTATTTAAGAAAAGTAATAGTTTCTTTTCTTAAATAATGTCATGATAATAGCAATAACGCCTGGGTGTGGGTAATGCTAATTACCCGGTTGGCTTTGTTTGGTCACCGGGCTTCGGGACCAAACCACGCCAACCGTGGTAAATTTAGCATTACCCACACCCAGGCGTGGGTTATTGCTATAATAAACCACTCCCTTGCCTGATAAATATATATATATATATATATATATATATATACACACATACATTTAGAAAGCTTGTGAGGAAACTATTACTCTGGGCTGGATTCACGATGGCTTGCACGGAGTCTAAGAGTAGAGTAAGACTCCATGCAGCCATCATGTCCGACGAGCGATCTAGGACACAGACAAGCGATCCAAGGAAAACAAAAATAGAGTAATAGTTTCCTCATAAGCATTCTAAAGATGTAGGGGAGTGTAAGAGAGCTCCTAAAATGGCTATTACATGGACAGGGCTGGGACATGCAAATCACCTCAATTGAAGGCGAAAGGCATGCAAATGAGGTAGATTTGCGATTCAGAAAACCCGAACATGTCTGAGTAACAGCAGTGTTATTTGCAGAAATGTACTCAGTTGAAAACTGAGTACCGTTCTGCAAATAGCAAAATGGAGTCGTGGCAGCTCCATATAAAGGTTGCATCCAGTGCAGGAAGCATGCCGATGGCCAAATAAACGGCCATTGGAAATGTTCCCTGTTGCAAAATTAAAATAAAAATAATTTTTTTTTCGCCAATTTCCGATGTTTAAGTGTAGTGCAGTGCCAAGCAAACGGGCTGCACTCTAAAAACCAGAATACTACAAATTAAAACCCACAAATGTGGATTTTATTGAAAGTGGTAATGTACAATGTAAGGGAATGGCAGGCTGAAAACAAGGTGGCCACCGAGTAGAGGTTGCTAAGGGGGGAAGCTCAGTCTAAGACATGTAACCAAGCATTAGTAGGCAATCCTATGTAAATGAGTGTTAGGATAGTGAATCGCTAGTTTGCATAGCAAATGAGCACAGTCAGTGGAGTGTAGGAATAGGATATGGGGAGCAACAGAGTAGAAGATAGGTGACATCACGAGGGGGGTATGTATGAAAGAAGTGAAGCTCATTGGAGCAGAGTGACATGTGTCCTCTGTCATTTAGACATCATGGAAAGAGGTGTGTCAACATGTAGGCTAGGGAAAGCCAAGAAATGGAAGGTGAATACCATGGATAACACCAAAGTTTCTTGCTGAGCGTGCATGCGCGCGTGTGCTCGCCTGTAAACCCGAGTAAGACAGAGTGCATGTGTGTAAGCATGAGTGCGTGAGTTTAAGCCGGAGTAAGCATGTATAAGGCTGTTTAAAGAGTTGTAAGCGCGTTTGCACTGGTGTGCGTGCGTTTTAACCCAAATAAGCAAGTTTTAGTCCGTGCAAGCATGTGTGCATGCATCTTAGTTGCTGTGCTCCTGTTTGCTCTTGTGTGTGCGGCGCTCCCCCCTGAGGAAACAGAAAGGAAAAAGGAAGCACAACAAATAGTAGGAAGCTACCAGGGAGTACTAGCAGAGCTAGCAGGTGAAAACAATCAGAATCAGGCAAGTACACAGGCAGTACACTAGCCCAGCCCAGCCTAGCACTTAAAACTCTGCAAACAACAGTCCATTATGTTTCTCACAAGAGACACTGCAGTAAGCTAATAGAAGTGAAAACTGAAAAAGCTTTACTGAGACAAAGAAATGTTAGTGGCTGCCATTGCTGTTATAAGGTGACATATGCAACATGCTGAGGGTGGTGACAATGGAAATGCTGCTGGACAACCCACAGTGAGGAGACGGAGAAGAGTGTACAAGCCCAGGGTAACCTACCAGGGGCTACATGAGCTGGAGATAGTGGAGCACTATAGAGTGGACAGAGACCTCCTGCAGCAAATTGTTGAGCTGTGCAGGCCACGCCTCACACACAGAACCAACAGAGGGGAACCCATCCCAGTGGAAACCAAGGTATGTGTTGACCTAAGAATATTAGCAACAGGTACCTTCCAGAGACCAACTGGTGATATAATGGGGATATCACAGGCATCAGCATCCAGGGTACTACACCAGTTCCTGGATGCCATGTCAGCACATGTCAGTGATCATGTATATTTCCCCAATTCCCATGAGGTATTGGCTATCATATGCATCTCTACCAGCAAATAGCGGAATACCCTGAGGTAGTGGGTGCAATAGACTGCACGCACATATGCATCAAAGCACCAGCCGGCGAGCGGGGTAGGGTCTACTTCAACCACAAGGGCTTCCCCTCCATCAACTGCCAGGTCATGTGTGATGCCCAGGGCATAATACTGAATGTGTGTGCAGGCTGCCCTGGAAGCTACCATGATTCCCATATCTAGCATCTGACGCAGCTGTACCAGACATTTGCCAATGGGGACATCCCACATGGTCACCTAGTGGGGGATGCTGGCTATGCACTGGAGCCATGGCTGATGACACCCATCAGAAATGCACACACACCTGAACAGGAACATCATAATGAGGCACACGCACAAACACGTATTGTAATAGAGCATGTGTTTGGGCTGCTCAAGTCACGGTTCTGTGCCTGGACACATCTGGTGGAGCCTTGCAATTCTCACCAACTACATGTACCCAAATTGTCATGGTATGTGCTATGCTACATAACATGATCCTGCGAAAACAGCTGCAGCAGGACCAGCATAGGCCTGGGCCAAACAGCCCCCTACCATTGCCAAGGCCATCACAGGCAGAGTGTGACTTGGAGGAGGAACAACCAGTAGGCAGAAGGAGGCATGCCCGGTATGCCTTGGCCTTGGCAAAGAGGCAACGCATAGCATATACACTGGCTCAGTAGGAACTCTGGAAATGATACCCCTCTCCGACTCGCACATAAAGTAAAAGGGATGCCCAAGTTGACACTACCTGCTTCCAAACATGTGCAGGGAGTGTAGTATGTGCATCCAACATAGGCAGCCCTGCAGCACCACCTAAGGCATGAATGCCATGTGTTAAGCAATATAAAGCAGTGCTAAACAGCAATTACCATCATGTAGTATATGCAAACAAAATCGCACACACCAACTAGCACAACTGTGGTCAATGTTCAGTAATATTGGGCAACGTCCAGCAATGTTGGTGAATATTGAGCAATGTCAGACAAGCCTGGTCTAAGTAGGGCATAGCTGAATAAAAGCCAACATGCTCATATTTGCTTAACAGGCCCTTAAGCAGTGTGGTCTGCTCAGTATGAAAATATAAATAAGCGATGGGCCTCGAACCCAGGATACTGTGCACTATAGCCAAAGTACTGAACCACTAAACCATGACAGTATTGCAGTGGTCAATCTGTATGATGGAATGTTGATAAGTCCATGCAAAGTATTCCATGGAAACCCTGCAGGCACAGCATAATCCTTGTTGAGTTATGACACAAAGGTGAGTCCTGCAGTGAGAACGGAACCTGACTTCCAACACACACAGTATAAATGTTAATATTGGTCATGTTTGCACACATCAGCAAATGTAGTGGACCTCAGATAGTAACATACTGAAGGGTCACACTGGGCATGCTCACACACTTGAATAAATGAGACAAATGTCAGGCAACAAAACATGTAATGTCAGAACTGGGCATGCTCACACACTTAGGCCATGTCTGAGTACAGCAGTGGGCCACGCATATCTGGCAGTTGTATGTGTTAATCCAGGAACCTGTCACTATACAGCAGTCTGCCCTGTGCACACAGTTATATGACAACAGACACATCTATAATATAGTGGAACCCTGTCATAATCAAATATGTTCTGCAGATACTGACGTTCTTCATGGAAACTGGTAAAGCAAAGATGATAAAGACCTGCAAACAGTATCAGCAATAAACATTGTGCATCTTGAACATTAGCATAGGTTCAGAGGTCGATACTAGGCTATCTGCCCTAGGGCATGTACAAGCCTAGCCAGAGTGTGTTTGGCATTCACAACCCTGTCAGATTACTACACTGTGTGTGTGAATAGTAGGTCACATAAGATAGCCCATGTACGTTTATGCGAGTGTTCCTCTGTCTAGCAGGGACACAGATGATATCCCAGGGGTAAATATTCAATTACCCATACAGTCGTCAAGATGTCTCCTGTAGGTGGTCAGTGGGTGGCTCTGCCTATGTGAAACTGGGTTACATTCTGTAGTGAGTGGAGCCTCTGGGATAAGACTCTGTCCCTCCACAATGTCCTATTAACATCTGTGCCGAGGTATATGTCCCTGCAGTGTGTAGCTCCAAGGGAGTTGGATATCCTGAGGTGGAGCATGTCCAGTAATTCTGGTTTTGGTATAGCTGTAAACAACAGGCACACATCATATCTGAGTAGGTGGTAAGCAACTGAGTAGAGCTGGAGTTACTGCATCTGAACTATGCAGGGCATCTGTGTGAGTCACTAGATCTGCTTGATGAGGACCGTCCGTGGCCAGTACAGTTGCTGCAGGTGTCAGGTAAGGTACACACCAAATGTGGCATTGTAACCAAGCATGGATGTGATGAGTATAGGGGCACAATGACCTCACTCGATCTAGATGTGAAACCATATGGGATAAGGTGGCACACATAGAAGGTGTGTCCAACCACTTTGGCAATGTGAATGTTAAAGGCGACAGTACGAACAAGTGATGTCCCCAAACCCCTAACAACTCCCATCGTATGTAATGGAGTACTACCTATGTGGTAATGTTTGGGCATGTTGTTACTCACAAAGGGGATGACTATGCAACTAATGCCATTTAGTTGTAGGCCATGGCTCAGGCACCAGTCATACATCTCTGTGAGACCATGATTGAGTATACATGTGGCAGCTGGAGAGTTGATCATGGCACCCAGTTTGCAGTCAAGTGCAAGCATGTTCAGCCATATTCCCCCTGTGATAGCCTGTACGTAAGACAAATATATACTGAACAAAAGAGATCCCAGGACCAAGCTGTGTGGGATGCCATGTGTAACTGGTGTATAGTCAGACATGGCACCTGCAATCCTGACCATGTGGGTGCTATCCCTGTTCTAGGTATCAATCCATTGTGTGAGATATGTGTCCAAGTTGACGCTGGTGAGCCTATGCATAATGGCCCAGTGGGTTATAGTGTTGAATGGTTTTGCAAGGTTCAGGTAGGCTGTGTGAATAGCCGTCCCTATGTCAATGGACCTGTTAGCCATTTAAAAAATACCTACAGGTTCAAGAGGCAAGATCTACCCACAATAATGCTGAAATGAGTAGGACACAGTGTCTGTAGGTTCCCAATGTCTATGTGTAGGAGTTCTATGACAATATGCTCCATAGCTTTGCAGAACAGGCTACATAGGCTTATAGGGCAATATTGTCTGTTGTCCATTGTGGCACCAACTTTATGGAGTGGGACCACTGTCCCAGTACGCCATTCCTTGGGTACATATCCTGTGGTAACTCCGATATTGAACAGTGATGTAATGTGTGGGCTGCGTTTTTCATGATGCTCGTGTATGATGCAGGCTGGGACACCATCTGGTCACATTGATACTGTGATGTACGCTGTGGGGAAGGCAGCACTCACCTGTTACTGTGTGATGTCAGGGAGGTTATACTCTGTTGGGATGGATAGTTGCTCCTTAGGGGGGATGGGTGGGAGACATCTGCACTGAACCTGTTTGCCAGGATGTAGGCAATGCCAGTGGGTTCAGGGTTGGTTTAGTCAGTATGCAGTAACTCACAGCATATCAGTGAGTGTCCATCCAGGTTTCTGACATAACTGAAGAAGGCTGTGTGATAGTCCTACGTATCAGGTGCAACTGTCTGGTAGAAGCAGCCCTTAGAAAGTCCATGAGTGATTTCAGCTGTCTGCTTGTACAGATCACAGATGCCTTCCCAGTCTGGGATTGTGCTCTATCATGTAGTAGCATCCTCCTGATGTTGTACATCTTATTAATGGCTGGGGTCTACCAGACAGATCCCCTGTCATTGTAGTAGTGGGTCTTGTTGTTATTTGGGATAGCACAATCCATGCAGTCCACTAGGTGTCCATAGAATGTGTATGTAAAGGATGCAGCAGTGTGAGCCATATATGCCACTGTCTCAGGATCTCTGAAGGATACCACCTTGCTTCAGTGAAGTGAGATGTTGGCTCATGAGAAGTTCACCAAGATTACCCAGGATGGGTGTGTGGAGGGTATATGTATTTCCAGTGAGATACATGTGTGTTATGACCTTACCAATGGGGGGTATATCGCTAGTGTGGAACATAGAGTCCCCATGTTGGTGATGAGCAGGTCCAGTATGTATTCCCCCTTGTGGCTGTGATGACTGGTTGTGCCAAAGCATATGAGTCCACAAATTGGAGTGACTGTTGGGTGAGGTTGTTGGGGCTTGAGTAGTATCCCCAGTCAATATGTGTGTATATGAAGTCACACTATATAATGGTGTCCATGGAGACCTTCATATTTTCCATAGTTCCCACAAAAGCCGAGTGTGTTTCCTGAGTTTGGGAGTGTGTTCTGTAGCAGGCAACAAACTGAAAGGCAGTATTGCACAATGGTAGTTGTATATGTATGGCCTGTGATGCTTTGTACAGTGCTACTAACCTGGAGGTGTGTGTATCTGTAATGTATATGGATACTCCCCCTAGTTGTGTTGTCTGTTCCAAGTCTTGTTGTCAGACAGCATGGTATGAAACATAACCTGGTAGTGCTGGTGTGCATAAGTGAGCCTGAACCAGGTGTCGGTCAGTGCACAGATATTGCACTTCTCCATACTGAGGAGAGTCCTGAGTGGCCACAATATGAGGTTAACATAACTGTTGTTGAGCAGCATTACCCTTAGTTTCATTTAACCTGTAATGTCTATGGAGGTGGGTTTGTCTTCTGAGCCCTGCTTAAAAAAGGCACTCTGGTGGTAGCAAGAGCCTTAGCCAGCATACCAAAGTCCAAGGGTGACAGGTGCAAGCTGTCCATAGTGAAGCTACGTGGCATATTGAGCATGTCACCATATGCTGACAGACATTGTATCCCCTATGAATGAAACAAATTTGTTAGCCAACTGTTAAATGTGATATGTGTGTCCGTATACTGTGACATCATAATTGGTGAGTGTAAGATGCTAAACAAGATCAGGGTCATACTGGCCTGGGCTACATGATCAGAGTGTACCTCCATGTATCATGTCATGTGGTCCAGGGAGTAACGTCTGAGGTTACACACACCAGCATGGACAATGATGGTGCCAGTCTTGTACTTGCTTTGGAGTGACCTGACTGCCTGTGTTATGTGGCAGATCCTGGAACCCAACAGACAGCCCAAAGTGACTATTCCCTTGTCAGGGCTGGTGAGTGGTACGTCAGTGTGTCTGAACATAAGTGTCACCTATTACAAGTGTATTAGGTGTGTTGTTTAGCCCGAAGGGCAGTGACTGTGTGGCACACTGACATTGTGAACTTAGTGATATGTGGGTATTGTAGTGGGGTAGCAGGTGTGTGTGTGTCTGCTTTGGAGGTCTCTGCTGCTTAGGTAGAGTACATTTACAGCATCCGAGTATGTCAATGTGTGCTAATGTGGTTTGAGTGCTGTTGCTAGAGGATATCTGAGACTGATATGTGGTGTGTGTTGTGTGGTCACCTTCACCACCTGATAGACTGTGCCAGTCATGGGTTGAGAGAGTTCAGCTCCCTGTATGTCTATATAGGTGCATCTCAAACATATATCTGAGTTTGTCGGAAGGAGGAGAGGGTTGTCTGTGTACATGAGGCAGATGTGACATTGTGTCAATACCACAATATCCACCAGCTGGACTGAAGAGTACACACAAAACTGACCCCTGGACATGCCACGATATTATCATGACATACTCTGTAGCCTGATCATAAAGGATCAGTAGGGTGTTAAGCTTGTAAAAGAGTATAACAGGGATTAGTGCTCATGTTTGTTAGTGTTTTGTAAAGAGGAGCTGAGAAGGAGTCCAGACTGAATCATGACACCTCCTTCAGCTATGTCATAAATATCAATGTACACACATATATGTCCTGAGTCAGGGCCAACTGTACTTGAGTGTCAATGCCGACATCATGACAGACAGGCCCATATGTACATACCCATCCCCCACTGACAATAGTCCACATCATCATACCAGGAGATATCACATGTAGAATGGATGAGCAGCTACCCCCACTGCCAAAAGCATGACAGCAGGTGGAATACATTGATTCCCAGTATGTGTCATGCACAAACTACAGAACAAACAGATCATGCACCTGAACAGTCAGCGGAGCTGCACCCCCTACACAGGATGTGGAACCGTTGAATGTGTCACAACTACATATGACACTCCCCACAAGTGTTGGTGCACAACACACCATGGGAAGTCAAGTCCAGTACGCCTATGATATCTGATCTGCAAGGTCATGGAGTCCATCATGGTTGCAGTCATAAATAGAGCTATTGGAAGCTGACAAACACACAACCCTACCAACTGTGGTATGTTCATGTGCGGATCATGGTTCCCAAACATGCTAGACTATTTGCAAGGCAGCCACCCAGGACATACATCAATGAACACATCTAACATGTGTCATATAGATTTTAATAGCCCTTTATCAACATCCCAGACACATCTAGTATCCACAAAACCAAGAAGCTGTGCATAAATATGTGTTGACATATCACAGAATGTCAATATGTCCACAGATAGATCACACAAGGTAAGGATACTGAGATCATGTTCAAGCTGTTGACACCTGCTGACCCACATGGACCATTCCTGGAATGGCATAAAACAAAGTGTACACACATCACCATGTCCAGTCTGATGATGTCACCATCCTATAAATACAGCAGGAGAAGGGGAACAAGCTAGTACAGCAAATAGTGTGCCATGCTAATGCGTTTCTTTCCAGTATCATAACATAGTTAGATAGGGGTTTGAATCCTGCAAAGTGTGGGTGTGTGTGTGTATCTGTGCAGCTTCCTTTGAGAGGTGTTCCCTTTTTGGAGACTGGGAAAACTCAGTAAAGGAGGTACATTCCTCTCTGGAAAGTCTGATGATGTCACCATCCTACAAATACTGCAGGAGAAGGGAAACCAGCCAGTAAAGCAAACAGTGCGCCATGTTAGTGCGTCTCTCTCTAGTATCATAACATAGTTAAGTAGGGGTTTGAATCCTGCAAACAGTGTGTGTGTGCAATTGTCTTTGAAAAGAATGTCCTTTTTGGAGACTGTGAAAACACACTAAAAGAGGTACATTCCTCTTTGGAAAGTCTGATGATGTCACCATCCAACAAATACTGCAGGAGAAGGGAAACCCTCCAGTAAAGCAAATAGCATGCCATGCTAATGCATCTCTCTTTAGTATCATAACATAGTTAGGTAGGGCTTTGAATCCTACAAACAATGAGTTTACGTGTGCAATTGTCTTTAAAAGGAGTGCCCTTTTTGGAGACTGTGAAAGCACACTAAAAGAGGTACATTCCTCTTTGGAAAGTCTGATGATGTCACCATCCTACAAATACTGCAGGAGAAAGCAAACAAGCCAATAAAGCAAATAGCTCGCCATGTTAGTGTGTCTTTTTCTAGCATCATAACATAGTTAGATAGGGGTTTGAATCTTGCAAACAGTGAGTGTATGTGTGCAATTGTCTTTGAAAGAAGTGTCCTTTTTGGAGACTGTGAAAACACACTAAAAGAGGTATATTCCTCTTTGGAAAGTCTGATGATGTCAGCATCCTACAAATACAGGAGGAGAAGAGAAACCAGCCAGTAAAGCAAATAGCGCACCATGTTAATGTGTCTCTCCCTAGTATCATAACATAGTTAGATAGGGATTTAAATCCTACAAATGCTGACTGTGTGTCACTGTTGGTCAACACGGTGTGGGTTTTGCTTTTACTATGGTATGACATAGTATGATGACAACAGTAAGTGCATTGCAGTCATCAGGTATCTGCATGGCAAATATATATGTGTACATATCCCCTCAATCACTACATAGGTGTGAAGCCTGCATACTACATGAATACATTTGTTTCCATTGACAGGTTGTGCCGCTGCTATTCAGATCGTAGGTCACATATGTATGTATGTGACATGGCCATCCACTGTCATGTTCAGTGGCCAAGGTCATATGTGGCACACACACCCATGACAGTTACTGAAGAGTAGTGTGAGTGAGGGTATATGCCTGGGGTATATGTCAGACATGGTCATACACAACAAAGTTTGCCAAGAATGGACAGTCTTTATAGGTGTACGACTGCCTTGTGGATATGCATTCAGGCCTCTAATGTCTGTGATACACCTTTGGACTTCACAATACCTATGGATATGTGGATACCAAGGGACACATGACATAACATGGGTCGGTATGTACACAATGGAACCCGACATACATGTTGAGAGCTACCACCGATGTGGTACTGATGGGATAGTATGTATAGTACATGAGGATGACTATGCCATAGTTGGCTTACTGCTATACAGCATGTATCACACACCAGGTATCTGTCTGTATGATACCCTTGTGTAGGATATGCGTCCCATCCAGGGAATGCATTGTAGGCCATTCCATGCATTCCCAGATCTGGATGGACACATCCCTAGTGTGTCTGCATGTACCTAAGGGGGCTATATGACACACAGGTGTGTTCACAGTAATGGATGGCAGTCATCACCACTGGTTAGTGTTATAGTGTAGCACCGGAAGGATCCAATTGATTCTGGGTTCCCTACTACTGTGTGTCATTTGTCAGAACATCATCCAATGATTGCTTATAGTCATGCTGTTTGGGTTGTGTATACTACCAGACGGCAAATCATTGACTGATATTAACGGTATCACCCGCAGCATAGTGTCAACCCATGTCATACACACGTCTACCCATGTTAGTACATAACTGTAGTAGAATGCATACTGGCCATTGAAAGATGCAATGGGATGTTAATAATGTGTATGACAGGGTATGCCACATGTCCCATGTGTCCACTATGCACATACATCCAGACAGTGCGCACCCACCATGTTCACAGATGTACACTTGCTAATCTGTACTGCACACATCACACACGTACTGCCCACTCGCTAACACATGCTGGCAACACATCACACATCAGCCAAGTGGCACATGGGTGGATAATACATACTCAGACCTAACAGTGGTGTAAACAATGCTACATTGACAATCAGAGCTTTGATGCATAATGTCTGCTCAGATATACCTACAAGGATGTAGTTAGATGCCCTTGTTGACAACTCGCTATTATTGCTACACTGCTATAGTGTCACCCTGTGCATCAGCACCATGTTAGCCTGTCCCTCCATCAATAATGCAGATGACAGGAGGTGGCACAGGTATTATGATATGCACAGGGCATTTTGTTGTTTGCCAGAGCCTGACATTGACCCATCCAATTGACATGTGTGTGTGTGTGTGTGTGTGTGTGTGTGTGTGTGTGTGTGTGTGTGTGTGTGTGTGTGTGTATGTGTGTGTGGGACAATAGTACAGCATGGGCCAATGTTGATGTAATGTGTGTGTGTGTATGTGTGAGCTCTAGTTGTTTGCTTAATGTGTGTGTGTCTGCATGCACACAGCTCCACCATGTGGCTGCCATATACAGTGGTTTGTGGGACAGCCACAGACTGTACCTGCTTGGCTGTACAGATCACTGTCTCCGGCCATGGACACAGTACCTGTGCCTGGCAAGGGTGCTACGGATGGTATCGGGTACCAACCCTGACTTGGTACTGTCATCAGAGGCAGAGGTATGATGACTGGACCCATGTCCCTGCTGGGACTGGCCAGAGCCACATGCACGTGGTCTACTGGGATGGACAATGGACAGGCCAGCCCCAGCATTGCTGGGGCTGGTACTGCCACTACAGGAGCGGCTGTGAGCTGTGGGACATCCGCAACTACTGCCAGCTGTTGCTGTTGCTGGCATGCATCCGCGTCGACATAGCAACCATCCCGCATGGTCCTGGCTTGAGGAAGACATGTTGTGGAGGGCATCTATTGTCTCCCCCCAACGTCTATCAATGACCTTGGTGTATGTTGGGATGGCACCGGCAAGGTCACGGATGCTGTCATTGATAGCAGTGTTATGTGCCCTCTGCGCCCTAAGTCCTTGCCTGGTGTACCATTCCATATGTGCCTGAGCCTGCATTACAACCTGGAATATAGTGGTCATTGTAAGACATGTAAGGGCATGCCTGCCAGGGGCAATATGTCCAGTGGTGCTCCCCCGAGAACCCCTGGACCTTCACCCATGTGGTACAATTCCGGGTCTACAGCTATGGCTGCTGTGAGGGGATACATGTGCCATGGGTACCACATTCTTCTGGTCAATGCCAACTGTATGCTGTCCCTCCCCTATGGCCATTGGTGGTGAGGGATGTAATGGCAGTATGAGTGTGCGCATAGATGGGGTTAAACGCTGTGTACTGTCGATTGGTGGACCAACGACAGACCCTGTCAAACCTCCCTGTGACAAAATACATGTGTCATCATCACCACTATCCGTGGCAGTGGCTTCAGGTCACCTGCTGCTTTCACCAAGCCCCACCTCAGCACCTGTGAGAGGAAGACAGGAAACACACGTTATGGTCTGCACATGCACACATGCACACATGCACACAGGGATACAGGCACACAGGCATACATGCACACAGGCACACAGGAACACAGGAACACATGCACACAGGAACACAGAAACACATGCACACTCCTCACTACTGCAGAAACACATGCACAACAGAAATCCAAATCATACTCAATACTGGTTGAAGGTGGGTGACAGTATCACAAGGCAAACAGTCACACACACATGTCAGCATGCAGAATAAGTGTTGATCAAGTCCATGCAGTGTGAGTGTAGACAGCCATAGTTAATGACAGTGTACATGGCTGTGGTGCATGTGTGTACATGTTCAGTGATTGCCTACACCCTGGAACACAATGTGTAAAAGGACACAACATGTCTGTGCAAGTATTATAAGCTCTGCAATGTCCTGTGCACCATCACACACAGGCATACATACCATTGCTGTGTGTGTGTTATCTGTGTGTCACATGGATTTCCATGTCTGATTGCAGTGTCTGTGTCTGTAGCAGATAATTGTGGACCCAGGTGTAGCACATGCATGCTATGTACACACATGGGATGAGTGGTGCATGTATACATGATTCGATACCAATCCTGGACACGGCCATTGTAACAGTATGGGGTGTAGTACCATTAGCCATCATCATCATGCATCATGTGGTCACTCAAGGCCACTAAAGTGTGCTAGACCACCGCCTAGCATGCTGTACCTGAACCGAAGTGCTGTGGCTAAGTTCACAGTTACACAGCCATGTTGCACAAGGGTGTGTGAGGTGTCCAATAGGGAGCATTGCCTAACATGACTGTGTTATGTGTTGAGGAGTGTTGCACAGCCCCATGCAAGGCCCCTACCCCTCAGGTATAGTATGTGTGGTGTGTGGATGACATGTGGGATATTGAAGTGTGACCTGGCAGCAGGTGTCCGGTTACACTATATGTAGCATGTTGAGGTGTACTGCGTATGACAAACGTGTTATGTTGTGTACATGTGTGTCAACTATGCCTTTCGAATGTGCAGTACAGTGTTGCCACATTTGTGTCTGATGCTGTGTGCATTGCATGTGATTGAGGCAGATACTGACATTAGTGAGATGTTTCACGTCTCACAGCAAACATGCACAGCATGCATTATGCATAGATGTGTTATGTGTACATGGCCTACACCTCACCTATGACATGCACAGTTCGATGCCAAGTTTAAAGTGTTAACACGCTCACCAGCATGTAACGCCTGCCCTGCTGTCACACCAGAGGGACCTGCAAGAATATGACACAGTTTGTCAGTGGACACAACTGTGGCATTGCTACTGTGAGTGTGCTAAACTACAGTAGAACAACAGGCATAGGTGTACAGATACTATTAAAATTATCAGTATTGCACACAATAGGCAGCACAACTGCTAAACACAGTACACATCTCACACATGCATAATCTAACAATACAGGTAACAGTAGTCTACAGCTAGGGCATGTTACCTGCATGCTCCATGTCACCATGCTGGGTGGCTCTGGCCTCCATGACGACACATGTGTGATATTGTTGTTGCTGTAGGCCGGGAGCCACCACACTTAGCAGCAGTTACTCCACTCTGGTGAGGGGGGATGTATGGCCACCCCACCACCTCTGGCAAGCTGTTGTCTGTGGATATCAGATGCACACCGCCGGACATGTCTATTTAAATCACTGCAGTGATGGCGTACCTGCTCATATGTCCGGTTATGCATGCCTATGTCATTTACCCGATGAACAAGTTCTTGCCACAGTGCAGTACGCTCCTGCTGGTGCTGGCTGGCCCTTGAAAACAGCAGGGTATAGTGCTGAACCAGGCTGTGGTGGATTTCCTGTTCCTCTGCAACTGTGTAGCAGGGGTTCCTGTGATGAGCCATAAGCCTGGAAGACAAGTAAACGATATGTGTGAGCAGGTCACACGGCACACTTAACATTATACAGTACAAATATCAGTTAACTGCCATATATAGCATATGTTCGTCTGTCAGAGGATACACAACTTCAGTACCACATATCAGTGCTCAGCCTACAACTGGCTGACTCTGCCTGCCACACTCCGTATGACACACCAGTATACACCAGTACTCGGCTCACTGTTTGGGATCCAATGCACAGCCTTGCCAGGGGGGTACATATCAAGCTAATGCATGCAGAAATATGTCATCCATTGCAATGAATGTGAAGTACAGTTACAGTATAACCAGTAACCCACCCTAGTCATTAACGCCACACCCCTACCTAACATATGTGCACAGTTGTTAATATAGCTGGCATATTGCTGTAACAGAGTATACATGTTGCTAGGTACACACGCAAACCCTGCATCACACATGTGATTGCAGATATGGTACAGGTATCATTACACACACATCAGACATTCATACAACACACAAATGTATGCTAACACAGATGAGCATTTGCTATGTACCTTACAGTACTGTGTGCCCCTACTTACAGATACCTATGCCTAAGGAATGTAATCTCTGCAGACTACAGGAAACACACGACAGTGTTACCAGGGAATGTGAACATACACCATACTGTGCTGTTTAGGCCTACAGCTTCAGGTGGTACAACAGTTCAAATGTCATCTAGATTCACCAGCATTACCACTTACTGAGCATACATGTATTGCTTCAGCTTATGATGGGACACCACAGTCGTACACAAGGAACTACGTCACAACATATACCATCCTACTATGTCTGCATCCCAATAACTGACCCATCTTTCACTGGCCTCACACTTAGGACACAAACGACCATGACAGAAACAACCTCACACTTAGCTATCACACTGTCACAGACCTTGCACACATTCACTGTCACACTCATTCCACCTCACATAGCAGGTATTGCACTGTGTACATGTCTGTGTGCATTGTGTCATAAGTAGGTAATACGCTATTGTCCCTGGGGCCTACAGCAGCCTAGCCATATGCTACCCTGGCCCGTGATGCACATGTAATTAGATTTCACTTCCTCCTGTCAACCGGATACACAGAGGTGATTCCCAGGGCATGTTACCTATCCCCCAGACAATCATCAGGGGTATGTCTGAGATCTGCTACTGAGGAGCCTTGTTTGTTCATGCTGAGTGGTTTACTCCAGAGTATGGCATATTTGCCAATAGGAGCCTATCCCTCCAGCATGTGCTGTTTAGTGAGGTTGCGGGGACTAGTGACCTAGGCCGTGTAGTCCGGTGGGATTGTGAGGTGTTGACATGGCAGTTGTCTGACTGCTATGGGTGTGGCATACCTCTGTATGTTTGGCAGAGGTAATCTCTGGGTGGCCGGTATACAACGCACAGTAGCTATGGTTATGTGAGTCAGTCTGCATAGGGTATGTGTTTCAGGGCAGTATTACCCTTTGTGAGGTATGTCTGTGGCCTTTCCACTTGCTGTAGTTGTCATGTGAGGTACATACCACATGGGGCATTGTGATGAGTACAGGGGAATACTGACCTATATTTCCATACATGACACATCGTTTGTGATTACACGTACCACGTAGACAGATTACAAGACTAGTGTGGCACTGTGAATATCAAAGGGGAGGCTACTGTCCACCTGTGTCCCATGTTCCCTTCTGACACCTTCAGTGTTAGGCAACCACCTATCTGGTAGTTAGTGGGTAAAGTGTTTTGGAATGGGGCATGGCACTGTAGTATCAACACTGGTGTTCGGTCCATGGCTTGGTCACCAGGCACCTGTTGCAATATGTCTGACCCTGTGTCTCCCTCTCTCACTATATATATATATATATATATATATATATATATATATATATATATATGGGTCCATATGACTTGGTCGACAGTTCATATGATCGACAGTTCATTTGGTCGACAGTTCATTTGATCGACAAGCATTTGCCCCCTTCCCCAATGTTGTGCGACCCTGGAGTTGATATATATAGTTAGAGGGGGTGTGGGGGGCACAGCCCTCCACATCGGGGGTGTGGGGTGAAGCCCCCTAAAATGCTTGTCGATCAAATGAACTGTCGACCAAATGAACTGTCGATCATATTAAGTGGACCAATATATATATATATATATATATATATATATATATATATATATATATATATATATATATATATATTTATATACATATATATTTATATATTACTCTATATATACATATCTATATCTATCTATCTATATATATATATATATATATATATATATATATATATATATATATATATATATACATATCTATATATATCCATAGGTACCCATATATATTTGTATATATCTATATATCTCTATATATATATCTATATATGTATATATCTATATATATCTATATATGTATATATCTACATATCTATATATCTATATATATCTATATATGTAAACATGTATATATCTATATATATATATACATATATATATATATATATATATATATATATATATATATATATATGTGTGTGTGTGTGTGCGTATATATATATATATATATATATATATATATATACACACATACTTGTAAGCAGCCACTGCTGTACATATACATGCACATATATGCACATATACTGCCCACCTTTCATGGTGGGAATATCAATTATGGAACAGTTGTGAGACATACAATTATGTAATAATATTGCACAGTGTTGTGCAGACTGCATTTCGCTGTCCTCAGGCCGTATAGCCAGAGCAGACCTCATTGGCTGTAACAAAGTCCCACAGCATTTAACCACCACATGACGTATACCTGCACTGCTTGCTGTTTTCAATGTCACACACTACAACCTACATAGATATTTGCACATAGCAACCTTCAAATACATATATATTTCCAGCCTTCACTAACAGTTGCAGTATGTCCCTTGCCCTATGCACATCTGCATATACATATAGATACAGACTGCTACCACATAAGGAGTGTTCACAGAATGTAGAGTACCCTTCAGACACATCATTCGGATGCCAGCAAATGCATCTGTATTACATACCTTACCTTTGTATTTCTCACCTCAGTCTGTTGTACCTGTTGATGTTTTTTTATTTTTATTTGTTTAGGTTGGTGTTTTCCACTGCCTGTGTTTGTTTTTTTTTGTTTGTTTGTTTTGGTTGGTGTCTCCAACGGCCTCTGTTTGTTGTTTTTCTTTTTTTTGGGTTGGTATCTCCAACTGCCTCTGTTTGTTGTTATTTATTGGGTTGGTCTCCAACTGCCTCTGTTTGTTTGTCTGTCTGTCTGTCTGTCTCTCTCACTCACTCTCTCTCTCTCTCCAGTTGCTGCAATGATATTATTGCATGTGTGGACAGCAAGTACAGGCTGCTTTTGTAGGTATCTGCACATGTGCATGTGATGGCCTCTGCACCAATTGGTGCACATCATTTAGTAATTGCATGCAGCCTTCTGTGTGGTAATTACAGTTCTCACTGTGATTTCAGGACACTGCTATAAAATGATAGGTTAGGTAGGCGTAGGCCTTTTAGTTTTGCAAGGTGGGGACCATGCTTGTTTGCTGTGGACACTGTTGTGTCAGTCAGAAGGTTGGTATATGTCTCATATCTGAAGCTGGGTTGTAGCCAGTGTAATGCATGTTGTACTGAAACCTGACTGTTGCTTCTTCCAGTACACTCTTCTCAGTGTGTAAGTTTACTCACACCTAATGCTAACACTGGATACATGGGAGTATGTACTTTCTTTTGGAATTAGGAAATTAACTGGCATACAACAGTAGTTATTGCAATGTATTTCTATGGCTTTCCTATTTTCCCTTTACATTCACTCCTTGTAATGCATGTTATATTTCTTTATTGCAATGTATTCCTATGGCTTTCCTATTTTCCCTTTGCATTCACTCCTTGTAATGCTTGTCATATTTCTTTATTGCAATATATTCCTATGGCTTTCCTATTTTCCTTTTACATTCACTCCTTGTAATGCATGTCATATTTCTTTATTGCAATGTATTCCTATGGCTTTCCTATTTTCCCTTTATATTCACTCCTTGTAATGCATGTTATATTTCTTTATTGCAATGTAGTCCTATGGCTTTCCTATTTTCCCTTTACATTCACTCCTTGTAATGCATGTTATATTTCTTTATTGCAATGTATTCCTATGGCTTTCCTATTTTCCCTTTACATTCACTCCTTGTAATGCATGTCATATTTCTTTATTGCAATGTATTCATATGGCTTTCCTATTTTAACTTTACATTCACTCCTTGTAATGTATGTTATATTTCTTTATTGCAATGTATTCCTATGGCTTTCCTATTTTCCCTTTACATTCACTCCTTGTAATGCATGTTATATTTCTTTATTGCAATGTATTCCTATGGCTTTCCTATTTTCCCTTTACATTCACTCCTTGTAATGCATGTCATATTTCTTTATTGCAAGGTATTCCTATGGCTTTCCTGTTTTCCCTTTACATTCACTCATTGTAATGCATGTTTATTTCTTTATTGCAATGTATTCCTATGGCTTTTCTATTTTCCCTTTACATTCACTCCTTGTAATGCATGTCATATTTCTTTATTGCAATGTATTCCCATGGCTTTCCTAGTTTCCCTTTACATTCACTCCTTGTAATGCATGCTATATTTCTTTCAGCACCAAGTTATTGTATATTTGCTGTGGCTAAGTGGTACGTCATGCAGACTGGTGAGTCCAAGGTGTGGGGTTTGAGACTGACAAGGGTATTTTATTTTGCTGCTGAGCAATACAAGGGTCTTGTCATACAGAGTGACTAAGGCACTTTTAAGCAGTTGTAAGCAAGTTGGCGTGGGTTTGTGTGACGCTTAACAATGCTAAGCACCGCTTAGCTTAGCTTTGTGTATTTTAGCAATACTAATCTAAGCTTAGCTTAGCTTATTTTATGTTAGCAATACTAAGCTAAGCTTAGCTTAGCTTATTTTATGTTAGCAATAGTTAGCTAAGCTTGGCGTAGCTTATCATATCTTAACAATGCTAAGCTAGGCACACACATGCGCACACTGGTGCAAACCCCCTTACTACTGTTTACAAGTGCTCACTCCCACTAACCCTCGCGCTCATGTCTTTGACAGAAAAGTAAATGGGGAGATAGGAATGTGGTGATAAAGGGTGCTCAAAGAGGGAAAGACAGTAGGGAAACTAGCTTGGGATATGCACGATGGGTGTGGAGAAGGTCCATAGCTGCCCATTTCTTTACCAGCAACAGCTGTGCATATGCAGTACATTAGGTGGGATATTTGAAACCTTCCACCCCTGAGAGAGTGGTGAGGACATCTAAATATGTTGTACTACCAATTATGAATATCAGGCACATGCACTGTTTGTGAACTGCCATACTGTCATTAGTACGTTACTCACATCTGAACAGTTTGTGGTTTGTGTTGGCATTAGCATAGTCTGCTCAGGATGACTGGACATATTTCTGTACTGTGTATGCCTACCTACACCCTTGGTTGCGCCTGACTACATGGATATATAGTACCTTTGGGTAGGGGTGCAGAACTGCAGCGTGCATTATTTATTATCGTGTGATGTTTATCTTACTCAACATGCAGAGTTGCTGTGTACCTGTAAGTCTATGAAGGCTTGTAGTCTGTCTGTGTAGCTACCACCTGCGGACATATCCAGATGGTAGACAGAGGTCAGCCTAGTATTCTTTGACTGTGCACCACAGCAGTCTTTTCAGCACCTGAACAATGGCATTGTCACAGGTGGTTGCTAGCAGTACATGGCTACATCCTTTGCTATTTATGTGTTGTACTTCTACATAAGGGCATGCTTGTGGGATTCATTCTACAGCTATTTGCAGAGTCTGTAACAGCAGACAAGCTGATATGCCTGTGTGTTTCTAACTCTTCCAGGCCTCAGATACTCTCATGTATATATTTGAACAGCCTCAGGGTAAGGTACATATAACTGGGATACACCTGTCATATAGTTCAGACATTTTGCAGTTCAGACTTTGGGTGATTCAGAGCATTTCTATTACTACACCTTTTCTGACGTGCAAGCGGTGTCTACTCTCACTTATTGACATTTGTTATTAAGTGAGATTCAACACCTTTCTGCCTACTGTTAGTACATTTCACAGGGAGATAGAGGGGCACAGCTAACATTTGTTTACAAATCAGGGTCTGAACTGTAGAGCAGTCACTGTTGGGAGGTCTGGCCTGTGAGCTATGCAAATATGCCAGTGTTTATCCTGCCCTGATACTGTGTGGGGTTTGTAAGCTGCTACTGTAACCTTATTCCCTACTAGCATGGCTGATTCTCTTTTCACAGTCATGTCATGCAATTCAGCAACACCTGCTGGTTAAGGCCCACAGAACAAGATTTGTGTTATGCCATTGCTATTTTCCCTTTAAATTCACTCATGGTAATGCATGATAAATTACTTTCACCACTAAGTTATTGCATATCTGCTGTGGTGTAGTGGTACTTCATGCAGACTGGTGAGTCCAAGGTCCCGAGTTCGAGACTGACAAGGTTTTTTATTTTGCTGCTGAGCAGTACAATGACCTTGTCATACAGAGTGACTTAGGCACTTTTAAGCAGTTGTAAGTGGGTTTACGCGGGTTTGCGCAACGCTTAGCTATGCTTAGCTAAGCGCACAAATGTGCACACTCGCTTAATCCCGCTTAATACTGCTTAAATGTGCTTACATCTGCTAACTCCCGTGCTAATTTGTTTTAAAGAAAAGAAAATGGGGAAATAGGAAAGTGGTGAAAAAAAGGGGCACAAAGAGGGAAAGACAGTAGGAAAACCAGCTCGGGATGTGCAGGATGGGTGTAGGGAAGGTCCATAGTTGCCCATTTCTTTACCAGCAACAGCTGTGCATATGTATGAAATTTGGTGTGAAATTTGAAACCTTCCATCCCTGAGAGAGGGGTGAGGACAACAAAATATGTTGTACTTCCAATTAGAATTATCAGTTTACATGTCCAGTGGACATGTGTGTGAATTGGGCAGCTATGTATGGAGCATAAGTTTTTTTTGGGAACAGATTGCCTTTTTTTTATTTTTTTTTTTCAGGTGAGAGTGGAATGTGAGGTAGAGGAAGTAGGTATATTTGGGGAGGTAGGTTGGGGAGGTAAACAGACAACACAAACAAGACACATACAGGGGCAGAGTTTGACACATGGGATGGGTGAACACAACTGACGGGGAAGGAAGTTTGGAAATCGCAAGCCCATGAGCCCACAGATGGTAACAGTGGAACTGAGATCCCTACCCATGGGCAGTCACCACTGCACCTTCACAGCCCTGTGGGTGGCTGTGCTGGAGGCTGAGTAGGATGGGCAGGCTCACCCAAGAGACGTGCCACGCTCGCCTCAAGCTGGCGTAGGGGATCAGCGACTGAACACTGGATCTCCCTACGCACCATAGCCCGGACCCTTCGAAGGGTGACAGGTGGCCCTTCTCTGCCCATGCTTGCACGAGGGGGGCGAGCCCCATCCCCTGCAGCACTTCCACCCGAAGGTGGCACAGGACCAATGGAGGAGGGGAGTTCAGGCTGGGCACCAGAGCCACTGATGCCAGGTGCACTCTCCAACTGAGGAGGGACAGGTGGGTCCACTGGGACCGGCCTTTCCATACGTTCTGTGATTAGGTGTGTTTCATTACAACATAAACAACAGCATTACAGATTAGTTGTAACAGCATAAAGTAATATTCCCATTAACCCAACACACCACAGTTACAACAGTTGAACAGCAAACATAACACATGCATATATTGAACAACAGTGGCTATTCCAACCACATAAAGGGATGATTGGTAGCAACAGGCCACCATGAACATGGTGTTTGAACAGGGCACATGCATCAACATGAGTGCAAATATTTATAGAACAATTGGACATATATCCCAACAAATATTTAAGATTACACATACCCACTGAGGTGTGGAATTGCATGGTTTATGCACAAACAGTAGGGTGCAGAAAAAACCTCTGTTAACATCTTATAAACACTTTTACTCTACACTACATTCCTAGTGACTGCAGGTGTATATTCCCTACATGTATTATAACACTTGCCACCATGCATTAGGTTGTGTAGTGGGTTTGGCTAGTTCAATCTATACTTGACCTACATCTCACATACTAACTGCCCAGGATGCAGATGTTACTGCTACATATTTCATGGTTGCATTTATATTTCTTTATCTACATATCTGGATGTTTTCACATGACATTTTCACTTCAAATTGTACAGAACCCTGCATTTATTGAAGCACACTTACATTTCTGGGGAACATATTAGCATGCTACTCATGTGCCAGATTTACTTATGCATGTCAGCCAGTAACTGACTGTTGAGGACTCTATATTTACTTCACAGCTACTAGCACTTCCATCACCCACTTTAGATGGGACTGCAGAGCTCTGGGTTGCCAGCACTTTCTAACACATTACTATTTGTATAATGCAAGGGTAGAACAACATTTCATACTAAGTGAAACAGACACACTCAGAGTTTTAGACCTTTATTAATGACATTACACACTTTTCCACAGGCTCACTCCTTTATTTGTTTTAAGGGTCTATATGGCAGACATGTTCACGACATATTATACCTTTATTAATAGGTTAGCACACTCTTTTTTCAGGCTCACTCACATATTATTTTATATGACAGTGCCTGCAGAGATATTATTCCAGACATTTGTTACCTTTCTTAATGGGTTACTACACTCTTTTTCTGCCTCTCTAATGTTTTTATCTGACAGTATATGCAGAGGACTTATTCAGTCCATTTTATGGCTGTATTATTGGACTACGACACTTTCTTTCATGCTCTCTCCCATATTTTATATAACAATATATGCAGAATAATCACTAACCTGCCTGGCAGTGCAGCCTTAGCAGCCTATCTTCATAGGCTTGCTGATTCGTAACACGGTCACCTGCAGCTGTAAAGTAAATGAAGGAATATTGAGACATTCCTATCCATTATACATACTCCATTTTAAATCCTTACATACTGCATTCCATGGCTACATACTCAGCTGTGGGGCATCCCGCATCCCACGGGCCTCCTATATCCACTTGTTCAGGTGGTCCTCCTTTCATCTCTTCAGGTCCGCATGGTGGTGACGGACCTGCTCACCAGTCCAGGGAATGCCTGTGGCACTGGTGAGGTCACGAGCTAACTGGTTCCAAGCCTCTGCCTTGTACTCTGTTCCTTGGAACTGGCCCTGCAGGAGTCTTGCCTCGTGACGGTGGACTAGGAGCCAAACCATGTATTTGGACTCCTCGGTGCCCCATCTCTGCACTTGGAAGCGCACTCCCTCTCCAACACCAGACATTCTGACTGCAGATGTGAGCTACAATCAGTTATGGCGTGTATTCCCGCCTGTGGGGCTTAAATATGCCGCATTTCCCGCACTTTTTTGTGATTGGCCATTTTGTAAAATTCTCGGCTGACTGCAGACCTGCTTAGTAATGGTTAAACTACCATTCCTAAGTTTATGTATGTTAATAGTGGCTGTTTCCCCTATGTTGTCATGGCTTAGTGGTTCTGTACTTTGATTATGACGCGAAGGGTCCTGCGTTCAAATCTTGTCATTCTTTCATTTTAATACTGTCTAGACAGGCTAGGGCGTGTGGCTGCGTTTAAGCAACTTAGCTCTACATTGCTCCCCTGTGCCCTATGGTGCCCTGGTTGGCGCAGCACACACATCCACACAAACACATTGCGCTGGGTAAAGCGTTTTTAAATGTTGGCCAACTCTATTGTGCTGGGTAAAGTGATATTACACTATGGGAAACTCTGTTTAGCTGGGTAAAGCGCTATTACACTATGGGCAACTCTGTTTAGCTGGGTGAAGTGCTATTAAACTATGGGCAACTCTGTTTAACTGGATAAAGCACTATTAAACTATGGGCACCTCTGTTTAGATGGGTATAGCGCTATTAAACTATGGGCACCTCTGTTTAGCTGTGTAAAACGTTGCTTAATGGCAGGCTAATATATATCTGGGTCTTTTAAAAATATATATTTTGTTCGCTGATACATTGGCCATGTCACTGCTTTTAATAAAATTTTAATCATATTTGTCTGGTATTATTTCAAATACTGATTTAAAACATAAATAAGAAGGGGAGTGGTGGGACTTGAACCGTGAATGCCTTCTCTTTGTGCATACGCTCTACCATTTGCTATTGCTATTTGGATTAATTTGCATAAGTAGTTCTTATATGCTCTTCAATGTCACAATTGCTAACTGTGGTTAAGCAATGGGCACACCCGCGCAAACAAGCGCAAATACGGGCAGCTATATCGTGGATTTAAAAAAAAAATTTCCGTTTTATAACTCTGATGGGGGTTTACAGTGTCAGGGAGTGTGGTGTTGGGTGCATATACATTTGAGCGGACTCGATCCTGTCTGTTGACATTATGCTTTATAAAACCTTGCAGGGGCGTGGACTTTTAGACTGCTCGGCAGTTGGACACGCCCCCTGCTTGCCTACTCAGTCCGTGTAAGAGTTATGGATGAGTCAGCATGCCCTCATGAATATTCATGGCACGCTGACGTCATACCATTCAACTCCAGCCTCCGAGTAAGACATATTAAGTCTTACATGGAGGTTTTGTGAATCCATCCCTTTATTTTTGTTTTACTTGGATCGCTTGTCTGTGTACTTAATAAAGGATTTTTGACTGGGAACAAACTGCCTGCCTTGTTTGGATTACTTTTAAATACTTAGCAATTCTGTACAATTATATATTTTTTATTATTTTTACTTAAGACGGGTTTACGTTCACTACTTCTACTACTATTTTCTGATCTGATTAATATATAGTGATTAACTAGAGATATATGAACTGAAACTCTTCCACACAGAGAAATTTCTTACACTGTTTTATTTATATTTTTTCAATGCTCTTCTAGCAAACATGCTACTAGTTTGTAGTTTAGCCCAATCAGCTATTTGACTATTACACTGCATTACTTAAAATTTGTGCTTAGAATCATTGCTGCATTTCTTGATGGAGAATATTCAGTTTTTCACGTTGCTAAATTATGCTCATTTGTACTGTACTTTATGACATTTCATGTAACATGAAGCTGTTTTGACCATTGTGTTTGTTCTACATTGCTCTGTTGTGCAGACTTTGTACAGCACTGTGTTACTTGCCACTGATTTGCTGGATGTCTATTATGAAATGGCTCAGTGTCACGTTTGGTGAAGTACTTTAGCAATTGGTGTGCACCTGACATTGCATTTTTAACTAAGACTCAGAAGATATGTAAACATCTTTAGCACGACTGAGTGTACCAAGATCCAATGGAAGGGATAACCATTTCTGGATTGTATAAAGAAAATGGAAGTGGAGGCTGATCTGATTACAATAAAAGCAAGCTACATTGCGCCATACTTTTTGCTAGCATGTTAAGTATGAAAAAATGAATATATTTAAAATATATTTCCTGTAAAGTATGTTTTATAAATGCAAGCTGAAAATGTCAAGGTAAAACATAAAAAAAATATTTTCTGCATGTGTCCATCCAACAATAGCTGCTATAACCAGGACCAAAATTTTATAAAAACAAACTGTTAATAAATTTATTAAAATGGAACATTCTGAGAAGTGCATAAATAAATTATGTATGGGAAGGCTTTATTTTGGACCCTATAATTTACAAAAATAAATCTGTTTTGTTTATATTTTCCACTTGTATTCCTATTTTTCTTTATTCAGTCCCCTACATTTGACATTCGCCCTTTTTTCTGTCTTGTCTTATAAATATACTGATGAAATTATAATATCAGCTATGGAAACAGAATGTGCTTGTTAATTTCACAATTCAGCTCATGAAAACAAAATCTGTTACAGTGCTAACCGGCTGTTTGTAAAAGTGACACGTAGAAGGCACCAGCACTGAGAAGAAAGAAATGTAGGAAACTACCTTTAGTTGTCAAGGGGGCATTATTAATCCACTGTGCTGCTGAATCAGTTGTCTAACTGAATGTAAGTTTTAGCAATACTGATTTCTTGGGAATTATACAGGTTTACAATTACTAATCACATCTCTCTTAATTGAGATAAATTTGATCTCTACCAAAATATTGCAGATCTGCATTCTATTGATAACTATACTTGTCATATTGCACAATTATTACTGTATGTCACAAAACTGTTTTTATTGAGCAAGCCCCAGCCACTCCCCCACACCTTGTTTGCAAAAAGCCCCTACCCTCCTATTTCTGTATATACTAACTCTCAGGTTACACAAATACAAAGAAAAGTAAAAATGTATAAAACAAAAATCAAACTTACCTTCTCTTATTTTTTGTTTTCTGTAACCAGAAACCAATGTCCAGCATCAGTGATAATCTAGAGTTCATATACAAACAACATGGACAACACAAACTTTCTACCTTTTATCTGAGATGTTTTGTGTCCTGACTAAAAGTGACACAATAAACAATATCAATCCTTTTTACATGTAATAAAGAAATTACAATTGAGCTTCACCCTGTTTTATAGCCCCTGTAGCCAAAAACTAAAGCCCAGCTTCAGTGATAACCCAGATTCAATGTACTAATAACATGGAGAGCAGAAATATATACCTTTTATCTGAGATATTTTGTGTCTTGATTAAAAGTGACACAGCAAATAATATTGTTCCCTTTTATACACAATAAAAACATGACAGGTTATAATTAATTATATATTTTATTTACTCAAACTGGTTCACGTGGAATACATAGAGGTATCACTGTAGAACATACACACTGAATATGTATGAGACATCTTATGTTAAAACAGACACTGGATTCATAAGGCAAGAAAAAAAAGTTTTGAATATTGACATATGCATTATTGCAAACATGGGACTATGCAGTAAAATATTCCTAGAATACAAAGTTAATGTCTGAAAGGCTCAGATTGTTAAAATTGGCAGTTTTTATTATGGAAGGATGACTGAAGCACAACTGACAAGTTAATGTCTTCATTTGATTGCCAATCTTTAAACAGGTCATCCTCATTACCTTTAATGCTATCTTCATCACCAGAAGAATGTTCATTATAAACATCATGGTGAACAGTCTCTTTCATTGGTGTGATCCTCTCTAAAGTCTGTTTCCTCTCATCTGCTGACAACAATTTATAACACAAGAGACATATTCTCTGTGGCTTTTTGGACATATTAGGGAATAAAAAGTTTTGCTTACTGCATTGTCCACATACCACATAGCCACAGTATCTGCAGTGGTGCCGTCTTTCTATGAAGTTAAATTTGGTGCTGGTACAGCGCATGCAGATGTCTGTGGCATGATCTGGTATCCAGGGAGCAGCATGCTCTTTTGTCAGTGTATTGCCAGGTTTTATCATCAGATGCTTTATGCAATATTCAATGTGTTGCATCCATTCATTCTTCTGGAATGGGGTAGGAGTAGAAACTACAAAGGATTTTCTTTCACTCTTAATCATCCATCGATTTTGCATTTCATTCTGATCTTCTAGGGACTCAATGTGGAGGCCTTCTAGTGGAATGATGTGCTGATTGTTGTACTTTTTATTCATTACTACAATATTCCCATATACCAGGATATCACTGAACAGGAAGAATACTCTAAGCTTCACCTTTTTTCTGCATTCCTTCTTCAGGACTCCTTCTCCCACTAATATCCGTCCTTCTTTTGCCAAACGTTTTCCAGAGACTCCAAAACAATTTTCTACCATGGCAATACGCTGAATGTTTTCTGCGGAGAATGCTAAGTCTTCCATTGTCTTCATGCTACAGTTCTAGCTAAATATAAAATGTTAACAATATGATTAGTGAACCTTACCAGTTATCTATACAGGGTATATCTTCACTATAATAACATTATTGATGTATAATATCTTCTTTCTTAACACATTTTTTTCCAGAAACTGGTTTCCATGAAGGTTTTCAGGAAAGGCCTTTTTCCATGAAGGTTAAGGATGACTCCCACTCAAATAAACTATAAGCAGATCTCTATTCCCCAACAAAAGCAGTACTGTAAACATGTAAAACAAAGTACAGCTATTTATTTTACATAATTTTTCAGTGTTTTGTCCCTAGCACTGAAGCATGGAGTACTTGTGAGGTTTGTCATCTATTGCATTAAATTAAACTCAAAAAAATGATATACAGTCTCATACCAATTACTATTTAAAATTAATTAGCCATTACACCAGCTGAAAACATAACATACAAATATTTACCATGTACTGATCAGGTATGAGCTTAAAAAATAATTGAATTAAATTTCATGATTTTTATCTGCTAAGATTATTTCATTATAGAGCTGCAGAAGGTCCATCACAAGTACTTTTCCACTCCACATCACTGTTAAGTAAATTTAAATTAATATTTTCCTTCTGTTAGTCAGTGCCATGGAATAGAAGGATACAGCCCTGGGTACTGCTCAGGTGACCCAGGTTCAGTTAGGAGCTCAGGAGTTTGATGTTTTAGCAGGAGATAAGTATGCTTCTTCATCTCATCCCTCTCTGAGGGGAGGTGTGGTCCATAGAGAGTGGCGTAGACTCTGGTTTGAGCAATGAGGATGGGGACAGGGGCACTAGGTTAAGTCATAATGTGAAAATCCCTCCCCTTTGTAGAAGCAGCTGCCACAGAGACCCTCCAGGATGCCCTTAAGTTTCAAGGCTGAACCCCAGCCCAAAAATCAGTGTTAGTCTGGGACATGAAGGGAGGTACTGGGAGACCTGGTAATGAATGTGAGCACTTGGGTATTAGTCCAGACAGTATGAAGCAAGGGGGATGGAAGAAAAAAAATACTTTGCATCTTTTGTATTATATCTTCAGTAGTTTCCCAACTTATTCCATCCCTACCTTTTTGTCATAATGAAGGTATCACGTCGTTTGCTTGACATATGCTGTCACTGAGTTCATCTCAGACAGGAACAAGTTTTATATCTGGATCTGTGATCACTGTTACATCATAACATATTGCTAATATTTCTTAATAGTGGCATGATTCCAGACAACATTTCCACAATCTATCTTTGCTCCAAATATTCTGGTAGTTGTGTTCAGGTCTGTGCTGATTATTGAGACTACGTTGCTATATGTATGCTACCAAAAAGAATGTAGCATGTTTAGCTAGAATCACAAAGATGTATGAGAACCTTTGGTCATGTAAATAATGAAGCATACGTTATTTAATTAAGGTTCTAGTATAATGCAACTCACTGGTAATGTGTTACACTTCACACTCTTACATAACAGTGAGGTTCAAACTAGTATGTAAACTTAAAGATTTCAAAGATGACTTTCTAATAGTAAATTTCTTTCTAAATCAAAATGGGGCTTTTAAAAAATCAGAGAAATAAATGCAATATTTTGAGGGAAAATTATATTTTAGAAGTATTTCAGATACTGTTTTTCAGAAAGGTTGTGTAATATTTGTTAATATAAGAAATTCATTTTCAGAATTACTTATATCAGAGAACTATGAAAAACTTCAATAAATTTTTGTACAAGTATATAGATAACCTGACATGAAAAGCTATTAAATCCCTGCATCTGTGCTCATTATACTGTAGGATATTCTGAGGTATATTAGGCATACCTCTCAACTATCCAGATTTTCACCAAATGTCTAGACATTTGCCTCAAATTTTGTCTGTTTCTCATAAAATCTGTGATTTCCTGGCAAATTATCAAGGATTGAAGTTATTAAATAATATCAGACATTTGAGTTTCAGGTTTCTTGCACTTCAGAAAATGCATGCTAACACAAAATCTTCTAGCAATTTTTAAGTTTATAAGAGCAATATCTAAAATCTGTCCATATTTTGACCTTTGTCCTCCCATTATTTTAGGCTTTGTCAAGATTTCTTTTAATAAGAGGTTGAGATGTATGGTATTAGGCTCCGTACCTGCAGTAAAAATGGTGAAGGTCATAGCTCTAGACCACTAATGGAATTTGCTATGGCATCATTTATCATCCTACAGTAGATCAAAAACATTTATGTCTTGTTGTTATGGCATTAGTCTGGGTCATGTTTTCTGTGGTTTCTACAACTTCAAAGTATTTTGAATTCCTCTGTAGTCCTGCAAGTCTGTGTCTGAACTCCTACTGATTTGAGAAACAGACGGCAATCATTCCTGAGAAGACTCATTTTTTTTCTTAAATAAATCTCATGCAACCTGCAGAATGTAAATCGACCTATTGCTGCACAAATATTTGTACTATTATGTGTACTCTCATTTGTAATATCATGCACCTTTCATGCCAAAGGGTAGATTTCCTTCCAAAAAGGACAGGTAACACTGCATTTTGGTAGTATCTCACTAGGGAGTTGATAAACACAGATGTGCCCTGAAAAGGATTTTTCCTGTAACTGGCAAAACAAATGGATGAGCTCCTTCCTGTCTTTATGGGAAGAAATGTCTAGACTGAGTCAAAATTGTTGTATGAGTAGAAAGAATACAAGAGAAATTGCTATCAAATAAGAATGTCTTCAGTTGGTAAATTGATTTATTCATTTCTGTTTATTTGCTTAAGATTTACAGAATGAGGGTGAGACAGCATTAAGTGATGCCATGCATCATAACAAAACAGTCTAACAGTATTTCTTCTTGAAAGAAGATAAGCAAGCAATAATGCCTGACAGGGTGTGCGTTAATGCATAATTAACACCCACCCAGGGGTGTTATGTGGCCCAAAACCACAGGCAGAGGGCATCTACACCACTTGAAGGGTGTTAATCATACATTAACACCCACCCTGGAGGGCATTATTGCACTTAGAAAATGGGCTGTCTGTTAAATTTTTTTATATATTTTTTTGATGTAAAATAGTTCCCCTATCTAATGTTTTAAACATGGTGTAGTATATGTTAATGGTGTTGGAATAAGCATTTTATATCAAAAATATATAAAACAAATACTATAGTACTTAAAAAAATAAATAAGCAACTAAAACACAACAATTTTACAGACAGCCCATTCTCTCTCTTTCTTTCTGTCTTATACACAGTCTCCTCTGCTTTCACACACACATAGTCTCCTCTGCTTTCACACACACATGCATATACACACATAGTCTCTTCTGCTTTCACACACGTATACTTATACACACATAGTCTCTTCTGCTTTCACACACACATACATATACACACATAGTGTCCTCTGATTTCACACACACATACATATACACACATAGTCTCCTCTGCTTTCACACACACATACATATACACATATAGACTCTTCTGCTTTCACACACACATACATATGCACACATAGTCTCCTCTGCTTTCACACACACATACATATACACACATAGTCTCCTCTGCTTTCACACACACATACATATACACACATAGTCTCCTCTGCTTTCACACACACATACATATACACATATAGTCTCTTCTGCTTTCACACACATACATATACACACATAGTCTCCTCTGCTTTCACACACACATACATATACACACATAGTCTCTTCTGCTTTCACACACACATACTTATACACACATAGTCTCTTCTGCTTTCACACACACACACACATGCATATACACACATAGTGTCCTCTGTTTTCACACACACATACATATACACACATAGTCTCCTCTGCTTTCACACACACATACATATACACATATAGTCTCTTCTGCTTTCACACACACATACATATACACACATAGTCTCCTCTGCTTTCACACACATACACATACACAATTAGCCTCTTCTGCTTTCACACACACATACATATACACACATAGTCTCCTCTGCTTTCACACACATACATACACACATACTCTCCTCTGCTTTCACACACATACTTATACACACATAGTCTCTTCTGCTTTCACACACACATACTTATACACACATAGTCTCTTCTGCTTTCACACACACATACATATACACACATAGTCCCTTCTGCTTTCACACACACATACATATACACACATAGTGTCCTCTGATTTCACACACACATACATATACACACATAGTCTCCTCTGCTTTCACACACACATACATATACACATATAGTCTCCTCTGCTTTCACACACACATACATATACACACATAGTCTCCTCTGCTTTCACACACACATACATATACACACATAGTCCCTTCTGCTTTCACACACACATACATATACACATATAGTGTCCTCTGCTTTCACACACACATACATATACACACATAGTCTCCTCTGCTTTCACACACATACATATACACACATAGTCTCCTCTGCTTTCACACACACATACATATACACACATAGTCTCCTCTGCTTTTACACACACATACATATACACATATAGTCTCTTCTGCTTTCACACACACATACATATACACACATAGTCTCCTCTGCTTTCACACACACATACATATACACACATAGTCTCTTCTGCTTTCACACACACATACTTATACACACATAGTCTCTTCTGCTTTCACACACACACACACACATACATATACACACATAGTGTCCTCTGTTTTCACACACACATACATATACACACATAGCCTCCTCTGCTTTCACACACACATACATATACACATATAGTCTCTTCTGCTTTCACACACACATACATATACACACATAGTCTCCTCTGCTTTCACACATATACACATACACAATTAGTCTCTTCTGCTTTCACACACACATACATATACACACATAGTCTCTTCTGCTTTCACACACACACATATACACACATAGTCCCTTCTGCTTTCACACACACATACATATACACATATAGTCTCCTCTGCTTTCACACACACATACATATACACACATAGTCTCCTCTGCTTTCACACACATACACATACACAATTAGCCTCTTCTGCTTTCACACACACATACATATACACACATAGTCTCCTCTGCTTTCACACACACATACATATGCACACACATAGTCTCCTCTGCTTTCACACACATACTTATACACACATAGTCTCTTCTGCTTTCACACACACATACTTATACACACATAGTCTCTTCTGCTTTCACACACACATACATATACACACATAGTCCCTTCTGCTTTCACACACACATACATATACACACATAGTGTCCTCTGTTTTCACACACACATACATATACACACATAGTCTCCTCTGCTTTCACACACACATACATATACACATATAGTCTCTTCTGCTTTCACACACACATACATATACACACATAGTGTCCTCTGCTTTCACACACATACACATACACAATTAGTCTCTTCTGCTTTCACACACACATACATATACACACATAGTCTCTTCTGCTTTCACACACACATACATATACACACATAGTCTCCTCTGCTTTCACACACACATACATATACACACATTGTCTCCTCTGCTTTCACACACACATACATATACACACATAGTCTCTTCTGCTTTCACACACACATATATACACACATAGTCCCTTCTGCTTTCAAACACACATACATATACACATATAGTCTCCTCTGCTTTCACACACACATACATATACACACATAGTCTCCTCTGCTTTCACACACACATACATATACACACACATAGTCTCCTCTGCTTTCACACACACATACATATACACACATAGTCTCCTCTGCTTTCACACACACATACATATACACACATAGTCTTTTCTGCTTTCACACACACACATACATATACACACATAGTCTCCTCTGCTTTCACGCACACATACATATACACACATAGTCGCCTCTGCTTTCACACACACATACATATACACACATAGTCTCCTCTGCTTTCACACACACATACATATACACACATAGTCTCCTCTGCTTTCACACACACATACATATACACACAGTCTCCTCTGCTTTCATACTCATATTCATTCACACAAGCATAGCTTTCAACTTCTTAGCACAAAAAATGTGGACAAAGTCAAAAATAATGGAGGGACAAAGCCCCCAAAACAGGGACAAATTTTAAACAGGTTCATAGGTTGGTACTAGGTTATCGCCTATACAATATAGTGCCTATACAAGCCTAGCCATAACAATTCCCTGGATATTTCTTCCCACAATATCTACTTCCCTGGTCCCCTGTCTAGCAGGGTGACTGATGTAATCCCTGGGGTGAATTTTCTATCTCCCATCCAATCATCAAGGTTCCTTTTGAAGAGGGCCAAAGAGGTTCTCAGCTTGACATGTATGGGCAGTCTGTTCCAGAGTATGGGGAGTCTCTGGGTCAGGGACCTATCCCTCCAGCATGTTTTGTTCATTGTGATGACCAAGATTCGATCCCAGGAGCGTGCGGCTCTGAGGGACTGGGATTTCATTAAGTGTAGCATGTCCAACAGCACTGGGTTTGTCATAGTCTTGTATGTTAAGCAGAAATCACCTCTGAGTAGGCGATATGTGAAAGTGTATAGCTGGAGTTTTTTTAGACAGTCAGCATAGGGCATCTGCTTTAGGCCTGTGATTCTTTTAGCGAGGTATTTCTATGGCCTTTCCGGTTGTTGCAGATGTCTTGTGAGGTCCATACCAAACGGGGCATTGTACTCTATAATGAGTCTAATGAGGGATGAGTACAGTGAGACAATGACCTCCTTTTTTCTGGATGAAAAGCCCTTAGTGATGAGGTGTGCCACATAGAAGGATTTCCTGACTGTTGTGGCTATGCGGTTGTCAAAGATGAGACCAATGTCCACCTATGTCCCTAAGTCCCTTATCACACTTTAGGTGTTTAGTGTACTGCCACTTATGTGGTAATTCATGGGTACATGTTTTTTTCCCAAAGAGAATGACTATACTTTTCTTGGCATTGAGCTTGAGACCATGGCTCTGGCACCAAGCAAGTGTTTCTGTAAGGCCCTTTTGTAGAATATCCACATCATTTGGGGATTCAGTAATGGCTCCCAGTTTGCAGTCATCTGTGAACTTTGTTAGCCAGAGTCCCTTGGTGCTGGCCTGTACTTCAGAGAAGTAGATGCCAAACAAGAGCGGTCCCAGGACTGAACCCTGAGGTACTCCGCTTGTCACTTGTCTGGAGCTGGATTTTGAGTCAGCTACTTTTTCAGTGTGGGTTCTGTCAGTAAGCTAGTTGGCAACCCATTGAGTGATGTAGGGATTAATGCCCAGCTTAGTAAGTTTATCTATGATTCCAGAGTGGGGGATGGTGTTGAAGGCCTTGGTGAGGTCATGATAGGCTGTGTGGACCGCCTTACCCTCTTCCACGGCTCTGGAGACTGATTTGAAGAAGTCAATCAGGTTGAGGAGACAAGATTGGCCCTTTACAAAATCAAACTGGGTGGGGTCCAGTGTTTGAAGGTTGCCATTGTCTTTGTTTATAAGTTCCATGATAATGTGTTCCATGGCTTTGCAGATCAGGCTCATCAGACTGATGGGACAATAGTTCCCAGGATCCAAGGTGGATCCCTTTTTGTGGAGTGGAATAACTGTAGCTGTGCACCACTCATTAAGCATGAAGCCTGTGGTGAGGCTATGATTAAACATGACACTTAGGTGATAATATGATAAAATAATAAATATGCTCTTATAAACATAGAAAGTTGCTAAAATAAAAAAGGTATTGTATTACAATGCATTTTCAGAAGGATATAAAGCCTGAAACTCAAATGCCTGTCATTAGTGAATTCAATTCCCACTGATTTGCCACAAAACTTCAGTAAACCACAAATTTTATGAGAAACAGAAAAAAAAAATTATGCAAAAATCTGAACATTTTGCGAAAATTTGGACTTGAGAGATATGCGTACAAGACCACTCTTTCTCTCTCTCTCTCTCTTTCTCTCTTGATCTCAGACACACAGTCTCCTCTGCTTTCATGAATACAATCACTCACACATAGAGGCAGAAACATAAGCAATCTCATGCACAGATATATATGTATACAAACACACACACAGACACACACACACACACACACACACACACACACACACACACACACACACACACACACACACACACACACACTTTTTTTCTGTTTATTTTATTTTTTTGCACTCGCTAAACAGCAAATGCACTGCTTAGCAAGTGTAAAGCAATGACAGCTGTTAGTTTGTTTCTGTCCAAGCTCCACGGCAGCTTGATACTTGATATACTGCTATGAAATGTTAGACTCATTTTTAAGTGGGAATTACTTGTACATTAATACCCTGCTGGAGAACATTCGTTCTCCAGTCAGGGTGTGAATGTACAGTTTGCCCATCCTTTAAGTTATATTAAAATGCATATTAACCTTTAACCTTTAACTACCAAAGCTCAAAATATGAGTGCTTTACTAGCTTAACTTGCCACTACTTTATTATCGCTAATGAGTCTCTTTGAGTTGCTATGTAATTTCATTTCATGTTTTTGAATCAAACAAAATGTCAGATAAACACTGCTACCCTAAATGCAAGTGCTATGTGTTTGTGTGTGTGTGTGTGTGTGTGTGTGTGTGTGTGTGTGTTTCTGCGTTCATGCATGTGTCTGTGTGCATGTACATGTGCAACTAGGTAAATTATATTATTACAAAACAAGAGTCAAAACTTTTAACAAAGCTTTGGGTGTATAAAGCTTCATATAGTATAATGTTGTCATTTAAACTTTAGACTACAACCTTGAATTTCCAGGTTTAAACACAGTGCATGACATTTGTATACATATGTAATCATGTGCACTACTCCATTTCAGCTCTATTCTCAGTCTGTCACTTGAAAGTTACCTATCTGTCTCTCTCTCGCACTCTCTTTTCCTAGTGCAAACATGCAGGAATATTGATGGTTATTGTGATTTATGAGCCTGCCACTTTTCATTCAATGGTGGTGTTTTAATTATTAATGCATTAATACTGTTCTGATCCTGTATGATTACTGAGGAACCTTACATGTTTAGGAAATCAATGCATTTTGCAAATGCAGTGCATAATGCTGACAGTTCTATCCTCTTGCAAAGATAAAGGGCAGCATGTGGAAACACACCATTAAAATATGCAGAGAAACAGGTTGTGTAATATATTATACTTTATAATGAACCAGAAAAGATGCTATAAAATATTATTGTAGGCAACAACAAATTCGTTTTTTTCAAAGTCTCTGCAAAGTTTTATATATCTATATACCTATATACATACATATATATATATATATATATATATATATATATATATATATATATATATATATATATATTATATGCACACGCATTGACTGCCCAATAGAATTCAATCTGTTTTTTTTCTTGTTTTGTAATTTCATTAGCACTTAAAGTAATTATATCTAAAATAGCTGTATTCAACAGACTCACCTGGGTTTAATTTCCAGTAGCACTGCTTGCATACTAACTGATAGCAAGAAAAGTCACATAACTACATGAACATTTGCAGATTTTCCTTAGAAAAACATATTTTTTCATAATGCACAAATAACAAAGACTGAATGAAAACATTAAAACTAAACAAAAAAAAACTTTTTATTACCTTCTTTGCTGAGATAATATACCTGAAAACCAGGTGTTCCTTATGATATGCAGACTTGCACAACTAAAATACTGTTTAAACAGTACACTTTTAAATAGGTAGTGTCCAATATTCTTTCTGTCAAGGTCAGTGTCTGCGTTGTCTGTTCACTTCAATCTGTCCTCCTTCCTTCAGAAAACAAGTTTTTAAACTGGAAAAGTCAGACGTTCTTTTTTATCTAGTTCAGAGTCAGTGGTGGCTGTTCCCTTCTACCTGCCTTACCTTTTATTGAGATACACATGTACTCTTACAAAGGCTGGCCAATCACATTGAGTGTGTCACTGAATAGAAAAGAGGCTGACAGTCCAGAAAGTCTGCTCTTTATAGAAATTTCATGGCAAGATGCCCAAAAGTTATTTGAACTTCATTAAAGCAAAAAAAAACAAATCCCCTGTGCTATGCATTCTTAACGGAGATGACACAGTTGTACTTTCCTACATACTTTATACTTAACGTGTACAATTTTTTATTATCACAAAATAATATTAACTTGTGTCTTATAATGTAAGATTGGTGCAGGAAGCATATTGCAGATGCATATAATTATTTTATTTCTTTATTACATTTATCACAAGATTATTCTTACTGAAATGTGCCCATTTACTGAAGAATCATAAGGAAAATGCCTAGGGTTTACGAAACTTTAACAAGTAAATAAATAAATAATACATGGAAGAATGTCAGTTCAGATCAAGTCAATGAAATTACATAATCTCCTGAAATAAACATTAAATGAGCACAACACTTATTTTTGTGTAGTGAGCAACACGAAATGTTTGGCTATTTCCAAGCAGATAATTAGGACATTTAGTACCAACTGTGGAATCCATTTGTGAATTGTATTACAGGACAAACATCTGAAATGTCAACTATAAATACAGGAAAAGAAAATAAAAAGTAGACCTTTTTTACAGACAAGACTCTTGTATACCACCTGCCATGCTGACTTTATATAATTCATTAAGACTGAAACATTTCATTTACAATCAAAGTGTAATACTGAATAGTACCTAATTTACGGGCAGTATGTTAGCTCTCTGGCTAAGATCTGTGCCTCATAGCTGGAGGGTTCAGGGTACAGCTTTGATTTCCAGTCACTGTCTTTATGAAGTTTGCATGCTGTTGCCATATATATGTGTGGGTATTCTGTAGTTGCTCTGATTTCCTCCCCATTCCCCCCAAATCATACGTACTTATTCACCACTCTAAATGGTTTATGTATGCTGCATTAATCATTGCTCGAGTGGCCTGGCTTCTGGCTGCAAAGGATCCGAGGATCAGCTCATCTACCCAGTTAACTAATGAATAAAATCAGAAATTATATCTGCAGTAAAAAACAAATGGTGCTGGCAAGAGTTACCTCCAACAACAATGAAATGAACAGTAAAAAACAAAGCAGGAGGTAGCAGCCATGGCTATGCAGAATAACAGCTTTATTAGTAAAAGAGATGAGCGCTTTCATGGCGCCAGTCACTTCATCATAGGTCTGATGAAGTGTCTGGTGCCACGAAAGTGCTCGCCTCTTTTACTAATAAAGCTGTTATTCTACATAACCGTGGCTGCTACCGCCTGCTTTGATTTTTACTGTTCAAGACATTATAATATGCTCTTATGCTCCTAAGAAATGTACATTTTAGAGGCATGAGGAAACTTGAATGATGTTTGTGCTGTTAAGAATATATGTACAATGTATATCAGATATATCAGGTATATATGTAGAATGCATATCAGAGTATGGTGGTGCAGTAGCAATGGATATTTCAAAAATAACATATATGTGGGCAATGAAAGTATGTTAATCTGTCTTTCATAAGCCAGTATTTCACTGCTTTATGGATATGGGATAGTTTTGCATACTACTCTTTTCAGATGAATATGATTCAGATGTTTCATGTCTTCCCCTTGCAAAATGTATAAGGCTTGCATAGTCTGACATTTCTCCTCTTTTCCTACAATAATAACTATGCCATTATTGGATTATTCTTACACCTCCCTCAAAAATTCTGAATCAATAGCTAGTTAGATATATTTTGTAATATCTTAACATAGACTTGACTTTGGTATATATTTTTTCTTTTTAATATCACATTCCACTTAGAGCTGTACAGTTTTTCCCAAAAGGATTGTACCATCCTTTGCAGAGGCAGATCTAAGTGTATAGGTAACCTGATCATTTAGAATTCCATAGTTTATAAATTTTGTCTCAACCTTTGGGCAATAGAGTCACTATCCTGTAATTCCTGTCTTTGAATCCAAAATGTATATTAAACTGCTTTAGCTATTGCATCAATGTAACACAACAGTAAGCTAATGTTTCCTGTGAGTTGTCTTTTGCATGCTACAGAGAATGAATTATTATTGATAATTAGTGCACACATTATATCAAAGTACTTCTATTATGATTCAGCCTGTTTTAATGTGCTATTTTAACACTTTTACTGTATGTTTATATTACTGTGGTTCTGGTCATGGCTGAAAAGTGTAATTGGACTGATTCAATTTTACCTAATTGACAACTTAAATTCCACAGGTAGGGCTGCAATTTCAAATTCAGAAAAGTCCTTTTCTGAAGGCAACATAATTTCATTTTGTGTAATGTCCTTGGTAAGAGAGTTCAAAAACAGTGAAAAGGGTTTTGAAAGACATTCCCCAGGATTCATGAAGCTTGGCGCAAGGATGGCGTTAGGCTTGCACCGACCATGTGGCGTAGAGATGGCGCAGTAGTGCCATATGCATATTAATAAAGACGCGCTGTCACCACATCCACGTGCATAAGAAACATGCGCGAGTGCATGGGGCTTGTCGAAGCACCGCACGGAGGCGTGGACATGTCAGCTGTTTACGTGCCACCTAAAATGCTGAATATTACAGCCTGCCTCCAATAGTAATCACACCTGTCAGTGTCCCTGGATATTGAAACGTATGCAAAGCATGCAAGACAGTTTTGCGAACACAAAAATAAGAAGCAAACACAAATGCATGTAACTGAATATTGAGTCCCCATCCCTCGAACAAATGACATTTAAAATCCCGTGCCCATATTCTATTGCAGTGTTGATAGTTATACCAAGTGGAAGCGAAACGCATCATGTTAGCATGCCGCCAATAGCTAAGTCTAGCCCAATGGTCAGGTTTACAACCTGTCCCACATTGTGAGGGACAGTCCCCCTCTGGGCAGTTGTGCCCATACCAAAACCATTATAAATGTAAAATATCCTGCGACCATAGGACATAATTATGTCCCACATCTTATGTAATAGTCACATACAATAGTTATGTAACATACCTACATGTTACAAGAAATAGAATAAGCAAGTGAATGAAACAGAAGAAGCAGCTAAACTGCTACAATAATAAGCTTACATTTAGGCATAAAACAAAAGTACTATCCATTGTACTGACCGTGGGTATGTGTTGGCCTGAAAAATCTGATGTGTGTCCCAAATATATACCATCCTGGCCATATGAAAAGGTGGCAACCCTACCAATGGTCAGAGCATTCGCCTAAAATCTGCCCATTTGTGGTCCAAGGTGTCTTTGTCAGGATGGGCCAAAGATGAACGGGTAATACCAGGGTCTACCTACCATGTCATGAAAGATAAGTATTTGCATGTACCTATGTGCATGATGTACAGCATGTGGAAGGTGAAAAATGCTAGGGTAGTTCTCACAACCATACAGGTACCAGAGATATGTAGTGTATGCAATGTGTTCCCTTGACCGTGCCATGGACCATCAACCAGAGAAGGGATGGATGGAGTGTGTGGAATATGGGTGCGGGGAGGACGGGTAATGTAATAATTCGCAAAGGGGAGACAGTGTTGGATGCACAATAGGTGAACTGAAGGTGTATGAGGGAGCAGTGGGTGAATCAGAAAGAAACATACACATCCGCAATACAACCTGACCGGCCATACTGTAGAATGCAATCCCACAAACATATGAATATTAAAATGTGCAATACACGTACAGAAACATCACCGGCACATACCCACATAATGGTCTGGACTGAACTGAGCCATCCAACTACAACACACCTGGATGCATAATTGAATACACATCAGCCCATCTACAGCACACATCCAGCCATATTCGGGCTGCTAGCTTGGCGCAACCATATCTGCACATAGTGACCACTACTCATATCTAGTAGGCAGTCTCACCCTAGGAAGTGTCATGATTGCAAACTATGTATCCCTTGCATGTAAAACCCTATCATGTTTTTGTAAATCCAAAAAGATTGAAGGTTATTGTCTTGTTCAATTTTTGGATATCCCTTATGGGATAAGTATCCTGTGTAAACATCAGACTTGGTATTATGACATGATGTCCAGTGCTGTAGACATCTGGACACAAGTTGTATGTGCAGCAGTGGTTCACAAGACTGCTCAGCCTCCAGCCGGTCATGCAGAACTTACTACCCGGGATTAAACACCCAACCGTGATGCACGGCTCCCCACATGAATTATCGAGAATATATACTTTACACATTCGCATAGTGGCAATTGGATATAGGGTGATTAAGGCACTGACGTAAGCAGGATACCTCCTGTCCCACTTTGTGAGGGACAGTCCCTATTTGGGTAGGTGTGTCCTGACCAAAAATAATACAATGGCAAATGTCCTGTGATTGTAGGAAATAATTATGTACCATATTTCATGTAACAGTTGCCTAAAACAGTTATTTCTGTATGTAAAATACATAAATCTTACAAGAAATAGAATAAGCAACTAAACTGCTACAAGAATAAGCTCTCATCTAGGAAAATAAGTAAAGTTCTAAACCCTGTACTGACCGTGGGTATGTGTTGGCCTGACAAATCTGGTGTGTCCTGAATATATCAAACAGTAGCAAAGCTTTCAGGCAAAAGAACCCTTCTTCAGTGCATTACAAGTTACAAATATCAATCTGAATTTATACAAGGTCTCTATCACATGACCAGCAGCCCATTGATCATATGACACACACAGAAAAATAAAATATAGTACATTCTCTGAAAATTCTTTAAAAATGTATGTACTCTATAAAACCATATATGAAGGCTTATATAAAATATTTATAACAACAAAAACTATTTCATCTAAGCTTAGTTTGTTGTAAACGCTTACAGAATCAGAATCTAACACAGTCCTAACTAAACCCTTCCAGAACTAGTGATATTAGGTTGACAGGTGGCAGAACACACATAATGACTAATGACAACATATATATATATATATATATATATATATATATATATATATATATATATATATATATATATATAGATATAGATATATATATATATATATATATATATAATATATATATATATGTCACTGTAGATATACACATGTACATACCTAGGTTACATTGCAGCAATTACGGGTAAAATATGTTCAGACCGGGCATATGTTAGTGGGAGGTCCAATAAACTAACATCAACTCCCACACCCCCCCCCCCCCAGCTAGGCTGGTGAGATATACAGACACGCAATAAAGGTAAATACACTGCTGCTTTCCAGACCACCGGCAGGAAACTACCAGTGGGAGAGATCTGAAAGGTCTACACTTTAAACATGGATCACGGGGTCCCTTGTGGGACACCAAAAATTTCCCTTTTAGGCAATGCTATAATGATCGATGCGACCACGATGTAGCTGTACATGGGACAGTAGGTTGTGCAAGTCTGATAACACATGGATTGACAAAACGTACGACATGTGTCCCGACATGGGGAGAGTGGGCAGTGTGTAGGGGTGTGTTCATACCCCAGCTGTGCTCACATAAGGATGAGTACTGTAGAGGGGTGTCAGGTAGGGGACTCATGGGTATGCAATAATGGGCCTAAGTGTGCAGGTGTTGGTTGGCAGAGATGTATTAGGCCTGCCCCGTGGAAATAATTAATATTCCTATGTGGGTATAGCAGACGCCCATACCTCCCAAACCTTAAGAGCACATCTACTGGATAGACTGTAAACCATTGGGGTAACACATAGGGACTATATCAGTGAACTGTACCCGATTATCATGGACGTCCATGATTACAAATCAGAATCTAACACAGTCCCAAGTAAACCCTTCCAGAACTAGTGATATTAGGTGGACAGGTGGCAGAATACATGTAATGACTAATGACAACATGTATGAGTCATAAACAGCATGTACCTTGACAAATGTGTATGAATACATATGCTCTGGGACTGTCAATGTGCCAGGTTAATAGTACCAATCATCTAAATGTGTCTCTGAGGGTGTTATGCAGTGTCCCTGATTCACTGTTCATTCTCCCCCATTCGTATGTGAGGTCTGCTAGTGACGGAAAGCACATATTCCGATGACTGCCTTAGGTAGATGATAGCATAATAGGTTGGGGTTAGCACCTGTTCACCTTTGCAAGGGACACTCCCCTTTGGGCAGTTGTGTCCTGCAAAATAAATGTTATTATGGCACATGGCCTGTGATTTAGGGCAAAGAATCCATATATTGTCTGTAGTGGTTGCATAAAACGATTATGTTGTATCTGAAACACCTAGATGTTATAGGAAACAGTATTAGCAACTATAATGCTACAAGAATAACCTTTACTTATGCAAACTGGTGAGGTAGTCTATTTTCTACTGGCTTTGGGTATGTGTTGACTTGCCAAATCTGACATCTCTACATATAGGTCCTATAGGGCTGCCACCTATCCAAATGGCCAAAGTGGGACCTGCTCCATAGAAATATCAGATGTACCAGGTGAGAACATACCTACAGCCGTAGCACAAATAAAAACTTAGTCTAGCAGCAGTCAAGTTGCTTATGCTACTTCCCATAACACATAGAAGTGTCATATATACAATAACTGTTACATGCAACTATTAGAGAAATGTAGAATATAATATTGTCCTGTAATCAGGACATTTGCTATGTCTAGATTATTTTCTCATGACACATTCGCCTTAGGAGGGACTGTCCCACGCAAAGTGGGACAGGTGTTAATCCTAAAGTCTCACCTCGGCCAATTTAAAAGGTGGCAAACCTACAATAGGTATGTGGTAGCATGACCCGGCAGATGGATGTGGGTCCTAAAACACATTTACTTGTCTGCATTGCAGAGTATCGGTTCCTGTGTATCAGCCAGATGGGAGCAGATTGTATGAAGAACATGCATATAATATGATTAACTCACTGGACAGGCCGCCAATTCCGCACAGTCGAACGCCATGCCGTCGCCTAATGGTCAGCCATACCCAATACTGTAATCATGTAGTCTGATGTAATAGGCATCACAAGGGATCGCGCCCCCCCCCCCCAGCATGAGTTACAAATGCAAGCACCAATGCCGGTGCATGTGCAAGTGAGGGAGCGAGCAGGTGTAAGTGTATTTGGCTACCAGTATGCGAGTATTGCACTGTTAATGTGGAGTCTAAACAAGTGTAAGAAGCTGTAACCAGAAGTCAGCAGTGCTTAACACCGCGCAAACGCATGCACAACTGCTCCCAACTGCTTCAATGTGCCTTACTCACTCCATATCCAATGGCCTTGTTCTCCCCGCAAACAAATAACTGTCCTTTGAAAGTGTTGGTAGCAACACCCTGCGCACACAGCTAATGTGAATTACCTATACACCATGGCAAATATACAGACAATAGTACCACACACATACCATACAGCACAGTCATCCAACAGTATAGCAATATGTCCGAACCACTGGTGTTTGCAGACCTGGCCATCTTGTGTTTACATGTGTGAGCATGCCCAGTATATCCGTTCCGCATGTTGTTGACTGACATTGCTGTCATACCTTCATGTGTTTGAGCATGCCCAGTATGGTCAACTGTATCGCATGTGTTACATGTCCAGGTAGTCAGTACTGTGGTGTCGATCTCTACGTTGTACACTGATAGGTGGCATGTCTGCAGGGTATCCATCAGTCATTTGACATTGACTGTTGCTACATTTCTGCACAGCGTGGGGGGACATCCGACTGTATCCACATTCCTACACAGCACCGGGGGGGGGGTCGCACCTGACTGTTACATGTGTACGTTGGAATGGGGGCACAGCTGACACTTGTACACTTTTGCTACAACTGTACTGGTATATCAGGTACTCCATTTCAGCAAGTAGACCTTCCAATTGTGCTGGCTAGAGGCATACCAGTGTACTCCAGATCTTAGCTTTAATTACCAACATATTAGTTTCAGATGTCCTAGCCTTCACAACCTACATCCAACTGCCTGGCATGCTGTAGTCTGTCTGTGTGTGTCTGTGTTGGGGGGAGTCATCTATTGGGCATATTCAGAGGCCATAGTACAGCATTTGTCTGTGTTGGTATACACCTGTCCAGCTGGTTGAGATGTGTGGGCTGTATGGACACACATGATGCTAAGCCCATTACCCGCAGTGAGTTAGGACACCCTGTGTAATACTGACTACTATGGTGACCCCGGTATGTGCTACAGATGTCATGGTGCCACTATGGACGTCTACTGTCGGCTGCCTTAACAATCGGCCACCAAATTCCCTTGCATGCTCACATCCATACCATAGCTACAAGTAACAACACATTCTAATACAATTGCCAATTGGTAGGTTGATTGACTTACCTTGAGGGTGTGGCAGACCTGAGGATGGTGCTGGAGGGCTGCCTATGTCAGATGCACACAGTGCACTTCCTATACATGGTTGAGCACACCTAGTGTCATGTTTGGCATCCCTTTTACTGTCTGTGTGAGTCAGAGAGGGTGACATTCCCTGGGTACCTACTGTGTCAGTGCATATGCTATGTGTTGCCTCTTTGCCAAGGCCAGGTCATACTGGGCATGCCTCCTTCCACCTACTGGGTCCAGCTCAGGTAGTTCCTCCTCCAAGTCACTCTGTGCCTGTACAGCCCTTGGCATTGGTGGGGGGCTGTGTGGCCCTGCTCCATGCTGTTCCTGCTGCAGCTGTTTCTGCAGGATCATATTGTGTAGCATAGCACATACCATAACAATTTGGGTGCATGTAGCTGGTGAATACTGTAAGGCTCCACTGGACCAGACACTGGAACCGTGACCTGAGCATCCCAAACACATGCTCAATTATATGTCTTGCCTGTGTGTGTGCCTCATTATGGCGTAGTTGTTCAGGTGTGTGTGTGCATTTCTGATGGTGTCATCAGCCACAGCTCCAGTGGTTACCCAGCATCCCCCACTAGGTGACCGTAGGGGATGTCCATATTGGCAAAGCTGTGGTACAGCTGCGTCAGATGCCATATATCGGAATCGTCATAGCTTCCAGGGCAGCCAGCACACACATTCAGTATAATGCCCTGGGCATCGCATACGACCTGGCAGTTGATGGAGGTGATGCCACTGCGGTTAATGTAAACCCTACCCTGCTCACCAGGTGGTGCTTTGATGTGTACATGCGTGCAGGCTATAGCACCCACTACCGCAGGGTAGTCTGCCATTTGGTGGAAGAGATGCATATTGCTGGTCAACACCTCACTTGTGTTGAGGAAATGTACGTGCTCACTGGCATGTGATGACATGGCGTCCAGGAACTGGTGCAATTCTCTGGATGCAGATGCCTGTGAGATCCCCATGATATCCCCAGTTGTGCTTTGGGAGGTACCTGTGGCTAGTATACCTAGGCTTACACATACCTTGGTATCCACTGGGATGGGTTTCCCTCGGCCTGTTCAATCTGTCAGGTGTGGCTGGCACAGTTCAACAATCTGCTGTAGGTCTCTGTCCACCCCATAGCGCTCCACTATCTCCAGCTCATGTAGCCCCTGGTAGGTTACCTTGGGTCTGTACAGCCTCTCTGTCTCCTCATTGAGGGATGTTTGTCAGCATTCACATCTTCACCACCCTCAGCCTCCTGCACATGTTGGTCTATGTTGCCTGCTGCAGCCCTTCTCATTTTGTTGGGTTGTTTTGTAAAATTTCCCCGCATGTATACACCAGTGGTGTAGAGTGTAGAAATACCCAAGGGTATGGTGCTTGCTCACTTTATCATAGTGTTCTGGGCTGGGCTGGGCCTGTAATCTGCTGATTGTGATAATTATCACCTGTTTGCCCAGCTTATTCACCTTGACTACTCTCCTACTGCTGTTGTTCCTCCCAATTGCACTAGGCAGGTATAGACACACCCATAGCTTAGGTGTGCTAAGGCAGGAGCAATCCCGAGACACAGGGCTCCAATGTACGTACAGTATGCCTGACACCCACCCCATGCTTTCACCTATATTCGAGTCCTGCACCCAGCTATCTATACACATACACTCTTGGGATCTGCATCACACCCTGGGGATAAACAGGATTCACTATTTTCCACCTCGTTTGCATAGTATTGTCATCTAATGCATAGTTACATGACCCATACTGAGCCTCCCCAAAAATAACCACTGCTTATTGTCATGCAGATCTGCACACAACTGGTTAAAAGCATCTTACTATCACCGTATTTGATGTCCCTGGTTCTTCCCAGCAACAAAACGACTGGTCTCTGCACGGCTTGAACCCAGGACCCTGCACACCACAGATGATGTGCTTTACCACTAAGCCACGGCAGATATATATGCATCTGAGGTTATCACGTACAGATCATCCAGCACAGGCATTCAACAGTATAGGACATGTATTCCATTATGTAGATTTATGTGTGCTAATGTCTATATATATATATATATATATATATACAGTGGACCACGTGACACCAAAGCATTAGACAAGAATGAAAAGGAAAGCACATGCACCTCCTGCAATATGCACTGGTGTTAATTACAAGGCAAGTGTGTTTCTGTGCATCACACGGGTTCAGACTATATTAAGGGTAAGATTAGGGCTGCTGACATTACTCACCAGACCTATTGCTGAATGTATGATGTCTTGCCAACCCGGTCTCTTGGCCGATTGTGACATTTATGGACACTATATAGGAAAACAACAAAACATACTCCTCAACACATCCTGGAGTTATCCACTCACAGACACCAACACATAGGATATGTCTGCCAAACACACACACCTGCCATGCCTTAGAATAGAACACCTACCTGTTTATTCCATCATACTACAGCATTACGCAGTTACAGAATGCACTACCGAGATTACTGGGACACAACACTTCCAGAGGTGCACTTCTAGGTGGGTGACATTATCAGCAATGGAAAAGTCAGCGATAGGGATTGTATGGAGTGTGAGCAGTCTAAAAGCATTATTCTGTCCCCAGACAGATGAAGACGTACACACACACAGTTGGCATGGCTGGGATTAGAACACACACCTAACTATCTTATCACACTACAGCATTACACTGTTACAGAATGTAGTCCCGAGATTACTGGGGCACAGCACTCCCAGAGGTGTACTTCTAGGTGGGTGACATCATCAGCGATGGAAAAAATGGCAATAGGGATTGTATGGAGTGTGAGCAGTCTAAAAGCATATTTTGTCCCCAGGCAGACGGAAACACACACACACTTGGCATGGCTGTGATTAGAACACAGACCTAACTACCTTATCACACTACAGCATTACGCAGTTACAGAACATGCTACTGAGATTACTAGGACACAGCACAACCAGAGGTGTACTTCTAGGTAGGTGACATCATCAGCAATGGAAAAGACGGTGATAGAGATTGTATGGAGTGTGAGCAGTCTAAAAGCATATTTCTGTCCCCAGGCAGATGGAGACAAACCCACGCCAGTGGTGTGATCAGGACAACTGCCTATCTATGGACCACTATTACAATACTACATAGATACGAGCCGCGCCACAGACACTACACCTTTCAAGACTGTCAATATGACCTTCTAGGAATGCGGACATCAACATGGATGCTGGCAGTCACGATGTACATACCTGTGAACCAGTGTGTTCAATGTAGGAATCCATCCTGAAGTGGGGTATGGCCATCTGTTGACTGGATGACTACTATCACTATACAGGGCTACAATGGTCATGCCCATACACATAGAGGCACATAACTGACACAAGGTGTCACTGGGCATGCTCACACACTTAGTAGCACACAGCCATTTGGAATACACTATGTGTCCATCTGCACAACATTATACTGGGCATACTCACACACTTAGTAGCACAGGGCTGTTTTGTATGCACTCTGATTCTAAACATGGAAGGGCACAGTGGCCATGCTATTACAGTTAGATATAAACAATGCATTGTAATGGTCTCTGGTGTCGATAGTTGTCATTGTTAGCAGGAATGCTGCACTACATATATCTGACATTGGTCTTCTACACAATGTCTGCTGCTGCCTGTCACCTTAGATGTACCAATCTAAACCTAATACCACCCGTGGTGATGTCCTGTCAGGAGTGGCTACTTCGCCCATACATAGACGAACGTCCTGAGACCAGGTTAACACCCTGACACCTAGAGGACAACTGCATTGTATGTGTATGCTAAACAGTGCTAGATGTGTAGCATTTGTAATCACAGCTGCCCAATGTAGATCCAACAATGGGGAATACTGACATCTGTGCAGTGAGGAACACCTGGCTGAAGGCTCAGTTGTGCACAATAGCACTACCACCGTATACCTCAGATACAGACATGTGGGCCATAACACCAGTACGGACCGCTTCATGTGGTGGTATCCCCACATACATGAAGGCTACTCACATGTACTGACAGTACACCCTCAAAAGGCATCACAGATGTGTCAGGTGCAGATCACAGTGTCAAAAGCCACATTCTAGGATGTAGCCCTCAGACATCACCATGTCCTTGGACCAGCAACACACATCCATACATGTGGTAGAACATATATTAATACAACACCATGTGACCCATGACCAGTGGACTGTACCTAGCTCTAGATCAACAGTAAATACTACCCATATACTGACACAGTTGCATCATGTGTGCTGCAATGCAATGATACCACTGTTCATAACCAGGTCAGCTGTACACATAACAGGGCCTCTGTGTCATATACAGCAGTAACAGATGACTGTTTTATTTTATTTATTTATTTTACATTTGTTAACCGGGCTAGTCCAACTGGATATATTTCCATTTTCAGCAGAGGCCCAGGGAGAAAAGCTCCACAGTAATATTTAAATGTTTAGAATGTACAATTTTGTGAGAAAAAGGAAACATGAAAGTGTAAGACAAACAGTACATGAGAGCACAGTAGTTCCAAAGTCAATACTATCTAAGAAACAATACCATATACAAAGAAACACTCGTTAGAAATCAGTAGAGTGCCTTAGCTACAGTAAAATAAGCTAATTAAGAAATACAGGAACTTTGAAAGGAATAAGATACTCCTACAGTAATGTATGTGAGGTTGTTAACAAATATGTTCACAGTTAGTTCATCTCCTATTTTTAGGAAATAGTTTAAAGTAGTTTACGCTACTTAGGGGTAAGTAGTGTTTGAAAAATTAAAGGGGAGGGAGGATATAGAAACATGGCAAAAAAGAATGCAGACAATTAGTCAGGGTAACAGCAAGAGCATAACCAGTTAGTTATAAGATATTGCAGTCAACAATGATATCACACCTTATGTACTGTTAGCATTCAACAGCCATGGACCTACCTTCCATGTGCATGTTGCTGTACACCAGTAAACACCTCATGTTTGGATGTGACATACATGTACCTGCCGTGGATATGTACATGCCACACACACACACACACACACACAAAACACATATGTACATAGCATAGCTGTTGCTGTCCTTCATGCAGACAGGTGGCTACAGCAATTACACACATGCACATGGAAGGTAGGTCCATGGCTATTGAATGCTAACAATACATAAGGTGTGATATCAATGTTGACTGAGTTAACATTCCATCTGTACTGGTTACCCATGACAACCATCATATCATACAACGTCCATGTGTCATGTATGTCATCACACATGCCCACCAATTGCAATGCCTACAAACACAGATAAATGACAGGAATGTAGGAATGTAGGACCTACACACATGTACATGTAGTGGTGTGCATTCAGCTACCATGCATGTGCAGTAGCTGATGTTTGCAGGTGACGTGTGTCTTACTACAACATGCAATTGCAATTCAGCCTCATCATTGCCAACTGTATGTGGTGATATACTTACAGTACGGTAAGATGCACATCAGGTATGGACGGATGTGTGGACATAACTAAGTGGTGGGCTATCTTTGCAGATGGATGTTTGCTGAAGACAGCTCACAGGTGTGTCACAAGCCATCCTACCATAAAATGTGCAAACACTAAGCTATGTTTCTGTTAATTGAAGGGGAAGACATACAACCTACACAGCAGTCAGGGTGTCACTGACTGTAAATCACTTGACACCTGTAACACTTAAGACCTCCCATGTGCATATATCAGCACAATTGCCAAAGGTAACATCGGTACACATTGTAATGCAGGCAATACTGCTGCATGTCTGTCATACGTATCATAAGATAGCAGGTGTTTGATTCACAGTACTGCCATGTGTGTTTGCTTGTGTGTCCATATATGCCATGTATGGTGGGGAATACATCCCAATTGTTACTCACACTCCTGTACACTATTGCAGAGATCTGTACATACTGCAGTGTAGAAAGCAAGACATAGGCAGGCGTGGGGTGTGTATCACACACGTCAGCTATCTGTATGTGCATGACATAGGTGCATTCAATTGTGGACTCCACAGTGTGTGTGTATGTATATATGGCTGTCTGGTCCATGGAGTGAGGATGTTACCATAGTGAACAGATAGGACCCATAACCCCTCCAGGTGATGCAATCTACTGCCCTGTTGATGCCGTCGATCTTAGGCATTACTGACTACCTGTACATGTGTATTCTCTGTGTCACGTCATGTGGGTGCACAGTACTGTAATGGTGATTACCACATAGGCAGAGGTCCTCACCTCAACACTATCAAGTGTGTGTGTTACAGTGTCGTTGACCCCATGAGTGTGGGCGTGTTACTGTGTGTCTGAATACATGTGTGCGAATACCTGTGTGTGTGTGTGTGTGTGTGTGTGTGTGTGTGTGTGTGTGTGTGTGTGTGTGTGTGTGTGTGTGTGTGTGTGTGTGTGTGTGTGTGTGTGTGTGTAGTTGTGTGTTCTCATCCTGTAATGTGAATGTGTATTACTGCTACACAATGAGGCCTCAAGCTATCAACTGGCCTCTACCCTTGTCATCAGCTAGACCACTATGTAAACTCACCATCCCATGTAACTGTACCTGTGATGTCACCCAGTATGGATGTCACATCTCTAGCCACTGTAGCTTAGTACACAGCTCCCATGCTCCTGGATCAGTAGATGTGTAGACATCTTTGGAATGTCAGCCTTTCTAACAGTGAGGTTGAAGCTACGAATAGCATGCTGGTATTGCCATACATACCTGTGAGTAGTCCACATTTACACATGGGAAACGGAAATCACTGGCACTCAACTGCACATGCAATTAGACCTGAAGGAGGGAAGCAGGACATCATGACCAACATGCTGTTACTGTTGTTACCAAGACACATACTGTGAACAGAAAACAATGCATTCTAAACCTGTGCTACATGGTATGTCTGCTGCGTGTCACCAGTACACAATTGTAATCTACACTTATCTCCGTATTCTGTTCACCCTGTGCATCAGACCATATGCGCATGTCCCTGCACCGATGGTGTGAATGACAGGGATGCGGCACAGGCATCATCATATGCACAGGGTGATAATGTTTGCCAGGGGCCTAGGCTGCACCAGTGGATGACATCATGTGTGCGGGTTAGGGCCTGTGATCTAATTGCCCATGTGTGGTTGTTATGCATGTGAGTGTTGTGGTGCCCTACAGATGTTTCTGGTGTGTGCGTGTATATGTGCACACAGTTCTGCCATGTGTCTGGCCTACACAGGGGTATTATTGACAGCTCCAGACTTTACAGACCAGGTTTTACAGCTCACGGTATCTGGCCATGGCCACGTGACCTGTGCCTGCCAGGGGTTGCATGGGCACTACCAGACAGAGGTGCAGATTGGGTACTGTCTGATGACACATGTCCACTGGAACCATGTCCCCATTGGGACCTTTTAGGGTCATGTGCACATGGCCTGCTGAGTCCTGGTGTGGATAGCGCAGCACCAGCTGCACTGCTGCTGCTACCGCCACTATGGGAGCGGGCATTTGAGGTAGCTCATTCTCGTAGACCTGCACCAGGTGACGTAGCTGGCCTACGTCCACTTGCCCTACACCTCACTCCTACCAGATGTTCTAGCACAGACAGCTCATGCTCGCGGATTGTCATGCCACGGTCAAGGATTCCAACCATGTCACCCAATCGTCTGTTCAAAACCTCAGCAATCTGCTGTTGAGCATTTGCCAATGCCTGGATGTTGTCATTTAAAGAATGGATAGCAGCCCTCTGAAGCCTCTGCCCTTCTCTGTTCTGCTGTTCAACACATGCCTGTGCCGCCATTACAGCCTGAAACATGCATCTGGTCACACCAGCTGCTGTGCTCTGTCCTGCAGGGGCATGTTGGCCAGAGGTCTTCCTATGAGCAGCACTGGCCACATGCCTGTGTGGCCCATCTCCAGTCATTTGCCAGACACCATGGTGTGAATACGTACCTTCGGTAACCACCACAATTTCCTGTTTCAAGCTACCACACGCTAACTGTCCTTCCTCTATGGCCACTGGTGATAGGGTATGTGTTGGCATGAGATCTGTGTGCGGGGATGAGGGGGATATAGGTGTAAAGGCAACCAATGGCACAGATTCAGCCCCTGACAACCCTGCCTGTGCCGCAAGCATATGTTCATCATCACTGCTAGAGTCTGTGGGGACACTAACATCAGAAGGGTAATGGACCTACATCACCTGTGAAGGCAAACAAAGACTCTACATTACAATACAGACACACACGCACACACGCACACACACACACACACACACACACACACACACACACACACACACACACACACACACACACACCATGCATGTGATTTGACAGAAGGCATGCAACATGCATGTGATACAGCAGACAGCATGAAGCTCAGACAATAATAGTGGTAGTTATCATACATCCCCAGGTTGCACACAACAGCATGCATGTGTCATAGCAGAAGCCATGCATTTCACACAATCATGGTAGTAAGCATGCATCCCTGAGTTACACCATGTCGACCAGCACAGGTTAACAGTACACATGACTGATGTGTAGCATATGACCTTGACATTAACATGTAGCATGACATGTAATCTGCTGACGTGTGCATTGACTTGCATACATGTTTAACACAATGGTGTCCTGTCACATATACAGTGGGGTAATGGTGTCACATTGCAGTGTTGTCTGTCCGCCCTACAGATAGAATGCACATTTAGCAGATGTGCATGACCATTTAAGGGTATTATGAGGTGTCTATACTGCTATACAGTGTGAATTACAGACACAGTGCATAGCCATGACTGTGTGCATACACAATACATATATACTGTGGATTGTGACCCACATCGCTCAGGTGTATACACACTAAACCATGATGTGAAATGTGTGACACAGGTCACCGAAGGCCATACGGATGACACCCCTGCACATCTGCAAACATATTTTAGCTGCATGGCAACCATGTCCACACATGGCAGACTTGTCAATACACCGTGTCCCACATGACATTTGTGTACCACACACACGAGGTGCACAGCTGACAGTGATGTCCAACAGCAGCAAGGGAAATGTACTGTATCTGTGGCCTGATGTGGTTGTCTGTGTATGTATGTGGATGCTGTACAGGTGACTACTGTCATGCTGTGACACAGTCATGGTGTTCAACACATCTTATGTGGTCAAATGATGTTACACCCCCACAAGCTGTGCAAAGGCCTGTAGGATGTCCAGTGTTCCACATCTGCAATATAACCATTCAACATAGGCTATAGTTGGACCATGTGTGGCCAATGTACAAAAGGATGTACACACAAGCACATCACATCTACTGTGTGTTGCTACATGTTTCTGGCCATTCTCCATGGCCATGTGTGAACATGTGTTGGCCAAACTGTTGTGATGGCTGTCTATCTCACATGTCTGTGTTGTCCCATATGACATACACCCATAGATGTCATATACTCCACTGTCCACAGGGTTATGCAGACAAAGGGTTGTATGTTTGGCATGTGGGATATGTTTTATGGGATAGTGAGACAATGTTGCAGCCAGCCCACTACATGTCATGGACATGTCAGATGGCACATCGCAATGTGTGCACTCATAGCAGGAGCATAATCCACAATGGTGAATCCTGTGGGCTGCCCATACTCCAGCTCACCGTGTAGTACTGTTTGTGTACCCCACATGTGTAGTTCTGATGTGTAGTACATGTTTCTACATTGAACAACACCTCCACTGTTGTATGCACAGCTGTCCACACGTCTAGCAGTGACAGTTTCTGAGGTTTCATGTTGGTGTTTCACTTAGTTTGTAAGTATTGCACATGGGTAGACAGTGTGATGGATTGCAGATGCGACCTGTATATTGTGACTGGACCATACATTATGTGTACATGTGTTAACTGGCCACATGGTGAATAGATCTGTGTATTAACATGCCTGATACTTATAACTGTCTCACCTGCAATGACCTGCTGTTTTAGCGGAATGCCAGAGGTACCTATATAGGGGTGACACAGCAGTATGATCATTATTCACGCCTGTATGACAGCTACAGGGTGCAATGTGCATGTTAACACATTCGCCAGTACAATAGGATATACTATGGAGTATGCACATGTGTGCATACGCAGAGTAGCATACTATAGTATGCGGCATGTGTGCATACATGCCTTGCATATGATGTGACACTATATATTGTACAGTGACACATGCAACTATATGGGATATAATAGTTATATGTGCAGTAGTGACTTACCAGGCAACTCCAGGTTTGGTGGTTGAGAAAGACCCACCTCCAAGATGTTAGTTAAGGCTTGCGGATGCTGTTCTGAAGGTGTCCCCAGGTTGGCCAGAAGCTCCTCGGTACATGTGAGTTGGGGCTGGGTTGGTGGCCTACCACCTGTTGCACCTTGTTCCTTGGTGATTGCATTTGCACGCTGTTTTGCACGTCTGATCAGGTCTGTGCAGTGTCTGCGCACCTGCTGGTATGTGCGGTTATGGCCACTCACATCATTAACCCTCCTGCGAAGTTCCTACCACAGGTCATCCCGCTGCTGTGCATCCTGTGGCACATGGCTAAACAGGACATCATAGTTGTCTTGGAGGTAAGGTATAAGGGCCTCATCCTCCAAGCGGGTATAGGCTGGGAGCCTTGCTCGTGGCATATCTGGAAGACATAATGATGGAGACAGGTCACAGTATCTCAGAGATACACAGAGATACAGCTGCACATACATGTGTTTCACATTTATTACATATAAATAGTTGTCTTTGCAAATCTTCATGACACTGACACCACTGACATGTTTGTGTCACACACATGTGACACCCAGTGGGGATTGGATATTATCACCATATATGTGTGTCACCTGATTACATTGCTCATACTCCATGTGGATGCTGTCTTGATGTGGGCATATCTGTTTGCTTGTACTGGTGTTCTTACCTATCAGCACATGCCTGGATGTGTCCACATTAATGCTGTCGACCTTGATGCTGTGTATATGTCACATATAAACACATACACTGCCTTAACGGACGTGACCTGTGACAATGCAGACATGTACATGGAAGCCTTTATATGTATGTGTTTTGCCATATACAGCTACACGGCACTGTGCAGTACTTCAACATCCTGCCACGTATCGCCTGTGTTGCACAGGTGATACACATGGGGCATTGGGTAGCCTGATGATATTTGCCGGGATTGTTATCAAATATAGCATGTATGGCCAAGGTCATCTAGTAGTCTGCATGCCCTGGGCCATGTATGAGCCTAGGATGTAAGATTACCTAGTTGTAGCCGACAGCCGTGTTTCTGGCTCCATGTGAAGCAGTGCCACATAACTGATCCACACGGTTAATGATACATCTACCATGCAGTCATCACACCATGTCTGACAGAGGTGAAATGTGCAGCTTTGCTGGACAGGGTTGCATAGCATGGCAGGAGTATGTAACGTGTATGGCACAAGGATCTGTCCAGCATGTGACGATCCTTGTACTAGAAAGTTGGATGTCCATGACGTATGTATTTCAGATCAGGATATGTACATGTAGCATGTCTTTATGCAGCAAAGGCATCATGCTACATAGTGGAGATGAGGATTGTGAAGGCTGGTTTGGGCCATCCAAACATGGCCAATATCCCTTAAAGGTGATATGTGATCCGATATTGGTCACTTGAGTGATGAGTATGGCTGTATAATGATCTCCATGTTCATGGATGGCACCCTGTCATCACTAGGGTTGCCTCTTATGACTACCTAATAGGCTTGGTGACATCACTAGCTCATGGAGGTAAACTGCACAGCAGCATCCCTTACACACAGTGTCCATTATGTTGACCGCTACCTATGTGGTAGTTCATGGGTACAGGGTTATTAACCTAGCGGTGACAATGCAATATGCAGCTGTCAGATTGTGGACATATGTCACACACCTCACCCACAAAGCCCCTTCTGTATGTTGTCCACAACACTGAGTCAGCTATTGCTCCTAGGTCATAGCCATTCACATACTTACATAGGCAGATGCCTCCCATTTGTCTGTGTGGTATGGGCTACAATGAGGGGGGGGTACAATGATTTAATCCTGTTTTACTGTAGCTGCCACTGGTGTGATTTGCATGTATTACTCAGACACCTTTTGTAGTGTTGGCTCTGTCAACAGTCCACTGGCAGAACACTCCTGTGACATACAAAGGTACATCTAGTATACTGAGTGTAGGTGGAACACAGCATGGGTGATGATGTCCTATGACATGTCACAGGTATGATATGCAGTGTGAAATCATACATACTGTCATCTACATCTGTACTGCTCACAACATATACATTGATTAAGGTTCATGGACTTTCAGACCAGACTCACCAGGGTAGTAGTGCAGTGCCTCCCATTATGAGTAGTGTCTGCACTTTGTGGGTTGTGATAACTGATGGTGTCCACCATTCAGTGTTTTCACAGACTGACATGAAGCTATGTTTTACATGATGTGTATGTGTAGAGCAAACTGTTTTGCCATATGTGTATGATACAACCAGGGATGTGGACAGGTCCCATGCAGCCTGAGTGCACCTTGTACCATCATAGTTATGGTTGCAGGGGCTCTGTAGTGTTCATGGATATGTGATTGTGTACCTGTTGGGGGGGCAGTGTGTTTATGTTATACAACACCCTATCTGTATTGCTTATTCATGCTCAGCACTTCTTCAGAACATGTAAGCACTTCATGAGCTACTAATTACTAAAGCACTCAATCCTCCTCATTACCTACAGGTAAACACTGTTTGTACTTACATTTCCCACTTGCTTAGAGTAAAACAGCTCTTGTACACACTTTCCTCACATATCTAGTGGGAAATAGTTAAATATTCAGGCATGTCCAAGTGTCAACTCCCAGTGTTATTGCCTGTCTATATGATGAATATGGGCATCATGAGGCAATATAGAAATTGTCTCGTGTACACAGTCAATACTCCCCTCCTAACATACAACACTACAACCTGTGGGAGATGCACATATCTAGCCATGCTGGAGGTAAAGCTCTCTCCAACCCAGACTGAACCTGACAATCATGTGGGGATGTTAAATGTTTGCACCACACCAAACTCATCACATAGTCTCATTAGATCTCCACCACCACAGGCCACACATAGTAAGACTACAACATTTGCAGAGCCTCTCAATACTACTCTGTCTAGGCAACAGAGAACTCCAAAGCAGAAGCTCAGGCAGCCCCATCCCCCAACACAACACCAATTACTTATAGACCACAGACTCAGTGTGCCCATCAACCACAGCCAATAGGGCACTATAATGTACCCAACACACTAGTCATAGGTGACTCTATAAGCAGTCACACTGATGTCCCACTCAGCAGGCTACACAAGGTGATAGTTACTGTCAGCTGCCTGTCAGGTAACAGGATCCACAACATAACCTATGCACTCAGGTCACTCCTCAACAGGTACAATATGACTGTGTCATTCTCCATGTTAGTGTGAATGCCCTGAGATGTACCTTCCTGGACTACATGTAATAGCTCTCCAATCTTGTAGCCCAGGCAGGTATCGGCCTAGCCCTGAGTCGCATTCTGTCATCCTCCAGACTGACAATGCAGTACAAGGACAAAATGATTTACTTCAACAATTGGCTATGCTTCTGGTGTCATTCCAAGGGTATCCAGTATCTGTCTGCTTTGAATGACATGGTCGACAGAACACGATGCTTTGGCACAGATGGCCTGCACCTGTCAGTCCTGGGATTCTGGATAATGGCTAAGGCTCTTACTGCTCCTATAGTGCCTGTTTTAGGCATGGTTCAAATAACATATTTACCACCATAACAGGGACAGGCAAGCAAAACCTGAGGGTAATGCTACTCAATGCTTTACGTCTTCTTCTCAAATGCACACACCTGAGGCACTCCTTGTAATGGACCACTTCAATATCTGTGCAGTGACTGGGACCTGCTTCTAGGCTCCTGAGAGCACCCCTGCACTTCCAGGCTATTACTCATACCACACCACATGTTCTGGGATATGTACCTAAACGCAACAATGACGAGGACGTGCTGGAGGGATACATTCCTGAACCGGACACTCACCATGCTTTGGAACATGATTCCTATGTACATCAGGCAGGGACCCTCACTAGCACTCTTCAAGAGATACCTCAATGGGTGGATGGGAGACAGACATGTACACCAGGAATCACTGCAGTGGCTCTGCTGTACAGAGGCATGGGAAACAAATAGCTCTGCTGTTCACAGGCACAGAACACTAACCTAGGGAGGTGCTGCAAGTGAAAACACTGTAGTTAGGCTTATGAATGGCCTTGGTCAGACAGCATAGTACCTAACTATGAACCTATGAAGCTATTACATGTCCCTTGTGCATGGATAATTGATTAGCTCTTCCATTTCAATTAGCAATCATGCTGATACACTGTCTGGTGACTACAAGTTATATGTATCCTGTTATTGTGTATTGTACATGCCAATAGACATACCTGATGTTTGCATAACATAACAGTAATGCTATGTAAAATGTTAGATATATCTACCTACAATACTGTATATTTCACATTTTTGCCACAATATCCCACAATGCAAATCATAATTGCACAGCAGGACCATCTTAGACATGTTATTCACAGTTATACGCCCATACATATGCCTGCTGTTACAGTATATCAGCATATACTATACCCTGTTATGGCACGTACTTGTTGGACCAACCCTGCCACTGATAGTGGCTGGAGTGGAATTGTTGTGTTTAAAGTCCTTATATAGCATCCCTTGTGGTGTATGACGTGTTTACCTTGTGGCCAACAGCAGTACACACAATTTCTATGGGGGTTACTATTCTCAACAATACATCACCACATAATACCTTTTCCCGCTATATGCATTGCATACACTTTAATTAATACAGAACAGGTACTACATACACTAACATACTGAGTGTTCTACATACCTTATTAGTATCCCAAGTTGACGGTAATATAAGTCCTATCCGTTTTCTGTTGTAAAATTTTTCTGGTATGTACATATGGTTTGAATGTATGACAAGCCATCCTTTTATACTTAGATATCAGTAACATGTGGTATCCTGTCAACAATTGGTGTTCCGGAGTAGATGATTACATGCACATCAGCTGTGCAGCTACTCCATTAGCCAATGACATGGCAACAGTGGGGTATAGTTGAATACTCCACTTGGGCTTTGTCCCTTTGCCCTACCTTCGAGGAAGATGGCCTGGATATGTTGTTTGTGATGAATTGCAACAGCTATATGGAGACACACAGAGATATATTAACTTCATGGTGCTCGTGGATTGTGTGTAATGGCTAGAGGATGTAGTTCTACATGTGAGCCTAGCTGTTGTATTAGCCGTCTGATACAGGATTATTGCAACCAAACCTTGTAACATCGGAGTCTGTTCCATTGTACAACAGCAACGATTTCACATAGGGCCATTATAGTGTGTCTCTGACAAGGTATGTTAAGGCTTCTGCAGATGTCATAGAGTGAGTGGATGCTTGTGATGTTATTACAATCTGTATTGCAATTGTTTCGGGTGTGGGGGAGATGTAGGTGGGTGTCCATAGCAGATGCAGGTGTGTCGGAACTGTGTTTATACATATTCGATATGTGTGTGAGAGCTCCTTCCCTATTTGAAGACCTATCCTTTAGTAGATTAATACTATGGTAATTGCAGGCTTATTCATTAAGCCATTGTTAACTGGTTCCTGTATAGCATGCAGGTGATGTAAGTCCTTCAATCCCTTCGGAAATACATCTGTATGTAATGAAATGTTGCAACATGAAAGCTGTCTCGTGTATTTCTGTCACAGATATTTGCACCCATTGGAGTTGTGTTGGTGACTGAATCTCTTTGGCTTGGGTTGCCACCTTTTCAAACGGCCATAGTGAGACATTTGCAGGACACACATCAGATTTTAGAGGCCAACACATACCCACGGTCAGTACAAAGTATAGAACTTTACATATATGCCTGTATAAAAGCTTATATTCTTGTAGCAATTTACTTGCTTATCCTGTTTCTTGTTACATGTAGGTATTTTAGATACAGATTACTATTTTATGCAACAATTACATTAAATATGGAACATGCCAAATGTCTTGAGATTGTAGGAAAGTATTTGTACTCATTTTTGTCAGGACATTACCGCACATAGAGCGACTGCCCCTCACAAAGTGGGACAGGTGGTAACCCTATCTTTGGCTCATGTCCATAGCACATATTTGTAACAGTGTATAGACATATATACTCTCCATATCCTTTGTTCATAACATTCGGTCGTGGCAGAATGTGTGATTGCTATGGTCCATGTTATGCACATATTTGAAAACATCAACCACTGTATATGGCATACCCACAGATTCAGGAACGTACACACTTCCAACGACCACATTACCGTTCCCAGACTCCCTAACCCCACAATACTGAACACTCAAACTCGCACCAGTCAAACTCCCAGAACTAACACAAACACAAAACACATACATGCACACACATCACATCCAAACAAACCATCCTACACTACGTATGGCCAGGTGGCCATGCCCCCATACAACCCCCATGTGGGTGGCTGCACCCCCTCACACCACACCTACTTTAATAATCTACTGCCACGATAGCACAAACAGACACATGAAGCAAACCCACACACACACACACACACACATTACAGTCCCCCGGAAACACACACCACACTCAGAACACACACTTACACACACTACAGCAATCAGAAACACTCTTACACACAGTACCTACCTGAACCACAGCACCCAAAGCGCTAAATAAATGTCCCATAACATCGTGATAATAGTACTCGCGGTTCTGGTCTTCTGGTACTGTGGTCTTTCGGTCTTTAAGCCTCGTGATTACGGGCATCGGTATGTAAAGCATTCGGTATTTGGTAGTATCCTATTTATATGTACCTCCATGGTTGTGTAGATGTCCTATGACCTGTCACAGATATGATATGCAGTGTGAAATCATCCATACTGTCATCTACATCTGTACTGCTAACAACATATACATTGATTAAGGTTCATGGACTTTCAGACCAGACTGACCAGGGTAGTAGTGCAGTGCCTCCCATTATGAGAGGTGTCTGCACTTTGTGGGTTGTGATAACTGTTTGTGTGCACCATTCAGTGTTTTCACAGACTGACATGAAGCTATGTTTTATATGATGTGTATGTGTAGCGCAAACTGTTTTGCCATATGTGTATGATACAACCAGGGATGTGGACAGGTCCCATGCAGCCTGAGTGCACCTTGTAACATCATAGTTATGGTTGCAGGGGCTCTGTAGTGTTCATGGATATGTGATTGTGTACCTGTTGGGGGGGGCAGTGTGTTTATGTTATACAACACCCTATCTGTATTGCTTATTCATGCTCAGCACTTCTTCAGAACATGTAAGCACTTCATGAGCTACTAATTACTATAGCACTCAATCCTCCTCATTACCTACAGGTAAACACTGTTTGTAGTTACATTTCCCACTTGCTTAGAGTAAAACAGCTCTTGTACACACTTTCCTCACATATCTAGTGGGAAATAGGTAAATATTCAGGCATGTCCAAGTGTCAATTCCCAGTGTTATCGCCTGTCTATATGATGAATATGGGCATCATGAGGCAATATAGAAATTGTCTCGTGTACACAGTCAATACTCCCCTCCTAACATACAACACTACAACCTGTGGGAGATGCACATATCTAGCCATGCTGGAGGTAAAGCTCTCTCCAACCCAGACTGAACCTGACAATCATGTGGGGATGTTAAATGTTTGCACCACACCAAACTCATCACATAGTCTCATTAGATCTCCACCACCACAGGCCATACATAGTAAGACTACAACATTTGCAGAGCCTCTCAATACTACTCTGTCTAGGCAACAGAGAACTCCAAAGCAGAAACTCAGGCAGCCCCATCCCCCAAAACAACACCAATTACTTATAGACCACAGACTCAGTGTGCCCATCAACCACAGCCAATAGGGCACTATAATGTACCCAACACACTAGTCATAGGTGACTCTATAGGCAGTCACACTGATGTCCCACTCAGCAGGCTACACAAGGTGATAGTTACTGTCAGCTGCCTGTCGGGTAACAGGATCCACAACATAACCTATGCACTCAGGTCACTCCTCAACAGGTACAATATGACTGTGTCATTCTCCATGTTAGTGTGAATGCCCTGAGATGTACCTTCCTGGACTACATGTAATAGCTCTCCGATCTTGTAGCCCAGGCAGGTATCGGCCTAGCCCTGAGTCGCATTCTGTCATCCTCCAAACTGACAATGCAGTACAAGGACAATATGATTTACTTCAACAATTGGCTATGCTTCTGGTGTCATTCCAAGGGTATCCAGTATCTGTCTGCTTTGAATTACATGGTCGACAGAACACGATGCTTTGGCACAGATGGCTTGCACCTGTCGGTCCTAGGATTCTGGCTAATGGCTAAGGCTCTTGCTGCTCCTATAGTGCCTGTTTTAGGCATGGTTCAAATAACATATTCACCACCATAACAGGGACAGGCAAGCAAAACCTGAGGGTAATGCTACTCAATGCTTTATGTCTTCTTCTCAAATGCACTCACCTGAGGCACTCCTTGTAATGGACCACTTCAATATCTGTGCAGTGACTGGGACCTGCTTCTAGGCTCCTGAGAGCACCCCTGCACTTCCAAGCTATTACTCATACCACACCTTTCAGTCATGTAACCAGGACCGGAACACCCATGGCGGAGGTGTGTCCATATTTACCAAGGATATCCACACCTCCAGGCTGGTTGCTTAGCACAATGCATCAGAGGTAATCCAAGTGCAACTAACTTTGGCCATAACTGCTATACAAATTGCAGCTTGCTACAGACCCCACACCATACCCCACGGTTAACGGTCCTCACTTCTTGGTGTACTGGAAAGTAGGGTTCAAACAGACACTACTGATGTGCAACTGACACTACCCCACCATTAACTGGGATATCTACTCATGTACCGACACATTAGGCCAACGCTTTCTGGATTTCATAACCTCCAATCGCCTGGATCAACCTATCCACACCACCACCAGGGCCAACAATATCCTAGACCTGGTCATCACCAACATGTGTGACTGGTGTTCCACACCTGGGGTTATCTCCTTGTTGGTCAGATCCGAATGTACGCTAATCACCCTTGTTATCCGCATCCCGGCACCACACCCTTTATGGAAAATACAGTACAATATTTCTACAAAGCCAACTTCAGGCTTCTTATGACAGCAGTAGTAAACGTAATGACACCCGTGCAGATGTACAATACAGTTACAACCACTGAATCATACACAACTGCACTTAATTAGCACTTACACGACTACATGGATCATGCTATCCCAAACAGAACCATGATAGTACCCACCAGAAAATGGATGCCACTCTGGTGGTCCACTGCCATGTACATAATGTACAACAGAAGGAGGAGACTGTTGGAAAGTAGAGTACAATCCCATGAGTGGAGGAGCTCCCTGGTCAGCCTCAGTAAGAATCTGAGATCCCTTATCACATCCTCCAAAGCTAGCTACGTAAACATAACTGCAACTAATTCCAAGGACTACCACAAAGCGTTCTAGAGTTATGTCACTACTCTCAATGGCGATACCCACATCTGCTCTGACATACAGCAGTAAGGCATGAACATTACAGAACCAACTGATATCGGCAACATCCTGGCAGATATTTTCAGTGCTAACTTTACACCCCTCTCACACCCTAAAGGGCCCATATCTATACAGGAACAATGCAGAGACCCTGCAATCACAACTACGCAGTTCAAAGCTGCACTCTCTAAAGCCAGGAACACAGCATCCATGTGACCATACAGCATCCCAGGCTGCGATTGCCCCAAACTTCAGAATGAAATGTCTCCCCACTTGGGCACCATATTCACTAATAGCCTTGCATCAGGCATTGTGGCCCCTGAATGGCACACAGCAACAGTTATCACACTCCAGAAAGGTGGCACCACAATGGACCAGGGGAACTATTGCCCTATATGCCTGACTAGACTGTTCTGCAAGGCTATGGAACACATCATCATGGATCTCATTCACAGAGACATTGGTGGACTCCAAACCTTTGATCCCACCCAGTTTGAATTTTTTAGGGCCAGACCATGCCTCCTAAACCTGGTGGAGTCCATTGAGACAGTTACCAAGGAAGTAGATGAGGGTAAGGAGGTCTACAAAGCCTACCTTGACCTCTCAAAGGCTTTCAACACCGTTCCCCAATCTGGTATTGTCAACATACACATCCACCTGCACATTAACCCCTACGTCACGAGATGTTATGCAAAGTGGCTCACGGACAGAACTCACACAGTGAGGGTAGCATACCCTAGTTCCTACTGTAAATCAGTTACAATTGGCATCCCCCAGTCCTCGGTCATAGGGCCCCTCATGTTCGGTATTTGCTTCTCTGAGGTACAGGCTAACACAGAAGGACTTACCCTGAATAGGTTTGCAGACGACTGCAAACTTGGGGCCATGATTGATTCACCAGCTGATATAGACACCCTCCATAAGGGTGTCACTGGGATGGATACTTGGTGTCAATAACATGGCCTCAAGCTGCATGCCACAAGGTGCAATGACATCCCCTTTGGATTACACCAATCACCCACGGACTATCACATAGGTGGTAGTCCCCTACATACATAAGACGTTATAAGGGATCTTAGAACCCAAGTAGATAGCATTCACTCCTTTGATAACCATATTGCCAAGGAGGTGTGAATATCCTTCTACGTGCCCCCCCCCCTAATCTCTAATGGATTTGTAGCCAGAACAAAGGCAGCCATTGTGCCACTCTACTCATGACTTATGAAACACATTAAAGGGTACAACACCCCATTTGGGATGTACCTTACGAGACAACAACAATGGCTTTAAATACCACAACATTACCACACCAAGAGGAATACTGACCTCTGAAGTTGACGTATGTAGCCCAACTACAGAAACCCCAACTGTACTCATTTGCATACCGCATACTCAGAGGTGATTTCTGCTGAACATACAAGGCCCATGTCCAAAACAATAGTGCTGGATATGCTCCACATATGCAAAAGCCCCTGAGAGCCACATGTTCTGGGATATGTACCTAAACGCAACAATGACGAGGACGTGCTGGAGGGATACATTCCTGACCCGGACACTCACCATGCTTTGGAACATGATTCCTATGTACATCAGGCAGGGACCCTCACTAGCACTCTTCAAGAGATACCTCAATGGGTGGATGGGAGACAGACATGTACACCAGGAATCAATGCAGTGGCTCTGCTGTACATAGGCACGAGAAACAAATGGCTCTGCTGTTCACAGGCATAGAACACTAACCTAGGGAGGAGCTGCAAGTGAAATCACTGTAGTTAGGCTTATGAATGGCCTCGGTCAGACAGCATAGTACCTAACTATGAACCTATGAAGCTATTACATGTAATTTGTGCATGGATAATTGACTAGCTCTTCCATTTCAATTAGCTATCATGCTGATACACTGTCTGGTGACTACAAGTCATATGTATCCTGTTATTGTGTATTGTACATGCCAATAGACATACCTGATGTTTGCATAACATAACAGTAATGCTATGTAAAATGTTAGATATATCTACCTACAATACTGTATATTTCACATTTTTGCCACAATATCCCACAATGCAAATCATAATTGCACAGCAGGACCATCTTAGACATGTTATTCACAGTTATATGCCCACACATATGCCTACTGTTACAGTATATCAGCATATACTATCCCCTGTTATGGCACGTACTTGTTGGACCAACCCTGCCACTGATAGTGGCTGGAGTGGAATTGTTGTGTTTAAAGTCCTTATATAGCATCCCTTGTGGTGTATGACGTGTTTACCTTGTGGCCAACAGCAGTACACACAATTTCTACGAGGGTTACTATGCTCAACAATACATCATCACATAATACCTTTTCCCACTATATGCATTGCATACACTTTAATTAATACAGAGCAGGTACTACATACACTAACATACTGAGTGTTCTACATACCTTATTAGTATCCCGAGTTGACGGTAATATAAGTCCTATCCGTTTTCTGTTGTAACATTTTTCTGGTATGTACATATGGTTTGAATGTATGACAAGCCATCCTTTTATACTTAGATATCAGTAACATGTGGTATCCTGTCAACAATTGGTGTTCCGGAGTAGATGATTACATGCACATCAGCTGTGCAGCTACTCCATTAGCCAATGACATGGCAACAGTGGGGTATAGTTGAATACTCCACTTGGGCTTTGTCCCTTTGCCCTACCTTCGAGAAAGACGGCCTGGATATGTTGTTTGTGATGAATTGCAACAGCTATATGGAGACACACAGAGATATATTAACTTCATGGTGCTCGTGGATTGTGTGTAATGGCTAGAGGATGTAGTTCTACATGTAAGCCTAGCTGTTGTATTAGCCGTCTGATACGGGATTATTGCAACCAAACCCTGTAACATCGGTGTCTGTTCCATTGTACAACAGCAACAATTTCACATAGGGCCATTATAGTGTGTCTCTGACAAGGTATGTTAAGGCTTCTGCAGATGTCATAGAGTGAGTGGATGCTTGTGATGTTTTTACAATCTGTATTGCGATTGTTTCGGGTGTGGGGGAGATGTAGGTGGGTGTACATAGCAGATGCAGGTGTGTCGGAACTGTGTTTATACATATTCGATATGTGTGTGAGAGCTCCTTCCCTATTTGAAGACCTATCCTTTAGTAGACTAATACTATGGTAATTGCAGGCTTATTCATTAAGCCTAAAAGTAAGATAAAACAGATGATAGGAGTCAAAACACGGCTGAGGCAATCAACTGTCCCTTTGTAGAAATACTCTGCATATAAATCCTCTGGAATAAACTGCAGCGTTAAAATCAGAAATGATTTATTAAATGACAGAACGAGTTAGCGCTTTCACCTTAGATGGCTTCTTCAGACTCAGAATACAAAAATACAAAAACCCTAACAGTTTAAATAGTCAAAAGAGCAGGAAATTGAAATAATCAAATAATCAGCAGCAATAATTAGATGTAATAAAATGAAACAACACAATCACTCTCTTAAAGAAAAAACATGGTAGCAACTAACTGCATAATTAATTAGACTCTAATAATGACTGCATATACACATGAAAACTGTATTTGAAAGCTATATTTATACATAAACTTTCAGTTTCTTCATTTTCAAAAAAGGTTTAACAGAGAGCGTAGTATTAAGGCCTGGTGGAATGTCAGATCTAAACCTTAATATCCAAATGTTCTCCCTGCTTGCTGTGTGATTCCTGATGTCCCCTCCCCTAGCATTGACATGTATTTGCTCAATAATCTTAAACTTAAATGTGTGGTTAATACCACACTCCATGACATGTCTGGCTAGGGCATTGGTCTTCTGTAACATCCTAATGCCGTAAAGGTGCTCACGTATCCAGTCCTTCAAGCGTCTATTGGTCTTGTCAACATAGAATGACCAACAACGTTGACAAACGGCCAAATAGACCACATTACAAGTAAAACAGTCACCATTCACTTTAAAATAGTAATTGTATCTGGTAACTGGATGTATGAAATTGTTGGTGGAATCAATAAAATAACAAAAGTTACATGCGCCACAGGGATGGGTGCCATGATGTAAAACATTAGGAATTGGTTCAGTCTGCCCTTTATCACAGAGTATCCTTTTCAAATTTTTTTTGTTTTTATATCTAAAACATGGTATATCACCTAAAATCTCCTTAATGTGTGGATCTACCGTTAAAACATTCCAGTGAGAGTTGACAACTTCCCTGATGAACCCTACATCATGGGTATAAAATATGGAGAATGCTGTTCTATTAAATTTCGTATTATCAAATGTGTTCTGGGTAACAATATCCCTCTGAGCAGAAAAATAAGGGGCTGCTATACTCTCCCTGGATTCAAAAAGATATACTGTGCCTATGGCTATATCTGAATTACTATATCCCCGTTCTAGTAACCTTTCACTAAGATCACATAGGTCATGTTCATACCCTGTTAGGCTAGGATTATACCTTGACACCCTCATGGATTGACCTTTAACTATGTTGCGGAAAACATATTGTGGATGCATACTGCAACGATGCAATAATGTGTTCCTATACCATGATTTCCTAAAAAGTCCTGTATTAATAAGTCCACTAGGCAATTTTACAACAAAAATGTCTAAAAAAGAAATTTTAGTATCAGAGACCTCATGACTAAACTTAAGATATGGCGTAGCCATATTGATCTCATTAATAAATGCATGTAAACAATTAATGGTACCTTTCCATAAAAAGAAAAGGTTGTCTACGAAACGTCTTTAGAACAATACATGTTCTTTAAAAGCTGGTAATTGGTACATGTGATCAAATTCCCATTGAGCCATAAATAGATTGGCGTAGCTGTTGGCACAGGAAGTGCCCATAGCTACGTCATCTATTTGTAAAAAACATTTCCCTTGGAAATAAAAAAGATTATTGTATAAGACTAATTGTAAAAGGGAAATGAGAAGATCGACTTTAACATCAGACATGTCAGATTCTCTAATGAGGTAGTGATGTATCATATCTATGCCAACCTGATTGGGAATAACTGTAAACAAGGATTGTATGTCCATGGTTACAAATATAACATCACTAATATCTGCCACATCTTTAAGACAATCATATAAATCAATTAAAAACTGTCTAGTGTCTTTTAAAATGTACCTGTTGCTTTCAACTACAGGTCGCAGATGCTTTTCTATATAAATTGATGAAGGTTCAGTGATCCACCCTCTGCCAGCAACAATAGGTCTCAGAGGGGGATCTGACGGATCCTTATGTATCTTCGGTAAACCATTTATCAGGGGGATCAAAGGAGTTGGCACATCCAAAAAAGTGAATAGATTAAAATCAATCATTTTACTATTTAAAAGGACTAATAAAAAGGAATGTACTCTGTGGGAGTAAAACCCAAGCAAATCCCTGGATACAAATGTATAAAAACATGTATTACTTAACATAGATAGCATCCTATTGTTATAATCTGAAATGTCCATGATAACAAGCCCACCACCCTTGTCCGCAGGTCTAATACATATCAAAGGATCAGTGCTTAACTTCTTTAAAGCCTCATTTTCATTAAAAGTTAAATTATACTTAACATATCGTTTACAAGGCTTCTCATCTCTCATCCTGTACAAATCATCTTCTACTAATTTGCTAAATGCTGTTAAGAGTGGATGTAGAGGTGGAGTGAATGTGCTAGGACATTGGAAATTGTTATTTGGGGGCTGCCTATCAGGAACATTATCAAAAGTTAAACGTAAGGAAAGATTCCTAATGTAAAGCTTAAAATCACGTAACATTTATTCAAACATGCTCTTCGTAGTAGGAATAAAAGAAAGACCTTTAGATAATACAGACAGTTCAACAGGACTGAGGGATCTAGAAGAGAGGTTAAAGACTAGGTCAGAAGCTACATTTTCATTCTCCCTTTGTCTTCCCACATCCTCTTGATATTCTTGTTCGGAAGACGGTCGAAAGATTGCTTCCGTTTCTGTCTGCCTCTGCTCATAGAGTGGGATCTCCCTTCTCCCTTGTCTTCCCTTATAGGAAAAGGATGTGTTAGATTAAAACCTGTTCCAAAATTAGCATGAGGTGCACTAACATGAGTATGAGTATTCTTATCAAAAACAGGAGTATGTATAGATTGAATACTAACCTTAGGACGTACTACAGGTTGTACTGGAGAAACACTATTTGGAGAGTCATTAGAGCTATGCGATACAATAATAACATCAGAAGTGCAATTCACAGCAGTATCATTGTTGTCATTATTACTAACTAAAATGTTCCCATTAGATTTGTTCACTTCATCAACAACAGTCTCTTTCAAATGTTGGTTGTTAATAGTAGAAAATGCTACTTCAACAACAGGTGCTGGTGCTGGGGTGACCACATTTAAACATGGTGTATCAATGATATTAGTAGATGAAGGAAAATTATTGTCAATGGTTCTCACAACCTCCATATTATCACCAGAACCATTAGGTCCATTAGGTCTAATAGTGGACCTACTAATCCTAGGCCAAGTGAAGATGTGTCCCAATCTAAAATCGGAAATGTCACGTTGTAGTTTATTCTTTTTCTGTGAGAGTAATCTTCTCTCATATTGATATACATTGTCAAGAGTGTTATTGAAGCTCTCGTCTAAAAAGGGACCAGAGAACTGTTCATGTAATTTAACATATAGTTCATTTATTTGTTTCTTTAAATCCTCTTCCATAGGTTTAAAATAATCGTTAAGTAAATGCATATATTTTAGACTTACTTCGAGATTAAGTTGTTGCCATCGGCATAGCAGCTCTGGGTAAACAGTCCCAGTGGTCGACATCTTTAAAACGCGTAATCCTCTAGGGACTACTCGTCTCTGGATACATACTTCAAAATGCATGCGTTGGAATTGTAGATGCTTTAGTTTGAATAGATCCGCTTCTATCACATTTAAAGTAGACACAGTCACCATTCACTTTAAAATAGTAATTGTATCTGGTAACTGGATGTATGAAATTGTTGGTGGAATCAATAAAATAACAAAAGTTACATGCGCCACAGGGATGGGTGCCATGATGTAAAACATTAGGAATTGGTTCAGTCTGCCCTTTATCACAGAGTATCCTTTTCAAATTTTTTTTGTTTTTATATCTAAAACATGGTATATCACCTAAAATCTCCTTAATGTGTGGATCTACCGTTAAAACATTCCAGTGAGAGTTGACAACTTCCCTGATGAACCCTACATCATGGGTATAAAATATGGAGAATGCTGTTCTATTAAATTTCTTATCAAATGTGTTCTGGGTAACAATATCCTCTGAGCAGAAAAATAAGGGGCTGCTATACTCTCCTGGATTCAAAAGATATACTGTGCCTATGGCTATATCTGAATTACTATATCCCGTTCTAGTAACCTTTCACTAAGATCACATAGGTCATGCTCATACCTGTTAGGCTAGGATTATACCTTGACACCCTCATGGATTGACCTTTAACTATGTTAAGTTATGAAAACATATTGTGGATGCATACTGCAACGATGCAATAATGTGTTCCTATACCATGATTTCCTAAAAGTCCTGTATTAATAAGTCCACTAGGCAATTTTACAACAAAATGTCTAAAAAGAAATTTTAGTATCAGAGACCTCATGACTAAACTTAAGATATGTAGCCATATTGATCTCATTAATAAATGCATGTAAACAATTAATGGTACCTTTCCATAAAAAGAAAAGGTTGTCTCTAAACGCGTCTTTTAGAACAATACATGTTCTTTAAAAGCTGGTAATTGGTACATGTGATCAAATTCCCATTGAGCCATAAATAGATTGGCGTAGCTGTTGGCACAGGAAGTGCCCATAGCTACGTCATCTATTTGTAAAAAACATTTCCCTTGGAAATAAAAAAGATTATTGTATAAGACTAATTGTAAAAGGGAAATGAGAAGATCGACTTTAACATCAGACATGTCAGATTCTCTAATGAGGTAGTGATGTATCATATCTATGCCAACCTGATTGGGAATAACTGTAAACAAGGATTGTATGTCCATGGTTACAAATATAACATCACTAATATCTGCCACATCTTTAAGACAATCATATAAATCAATTAAAAACTGTCTAGTGTCTTTTAAAATGTACCTGTTGCTTTCAACTACAGGTCGCAGATGCTTTTCTATATAAATTGATGAAGGTTCAGTGATCCACCCTCTGCCAGCAACAATAGGTCTCAGAGGGGGATCTGACGGATCCTTATGTATCTCGGTAAACCATTTATCAGGGGATCAAAGGAGTTGGCACATCCAAAAAAGTGAAAAGATTAAAATCAATCATTTTACTATTTAAAAGGACTAATAAAAAGGAATGTACTCTGAGGGAGTAAAACCCAAGCAAATCCCTGGATACAAATGTATAAAACATGTATTACTTAACATAGATAGCATCCTATTGTTATAATCTGAAATGTCCATGATAACAAGCCCACCACCTTGTCCGCAGGTCTAATACATATCAAAGGATCAGTGCTTAACTTCTTTAAAGCCTCATTTTCATTAAAAGTTAAATTATACTTAACATATCGTTTACAAGGCTTCTCATCTCTCATCCTGTACAAATCATCTTCTACTAATTTGCTAAATGCTGTTAAGAGTGGATGTAGAGGTGGAGTGAATGTGCTAGGACATTGGAAATTGTTATTTGGGGCCTGCCTATCAGGAACATTATCAAAGTTAAACGTAAGGAAAGATTCCTAATGTAAAGCTTAAAATCACGTAACATTTATTCAAACATGCTCTTCGTAGTAGGAATAAAAGAAAGACCTTTAGATAATACAGACAGTTCAACAGGAGTGAGAGATCTAGAAGAAAGGTTAAAGACTAGATCAGAAGCTACATTTTCATTCTCCCTTTGTCTTCCCACATCCTCTTGATATTCTTGTTCGAAGACGGAAAGATTGCTTCCGTTTCTGTCTGCCTCTGCTCATAGAGTGGGATCTCCCTTCTCCCTTGTCTTCCCTTATAGGAAAAGGATGTGTTAGATTAAAACCTGTTCCAAAATTAGCATGAGGTGCACTAACATGAGTATGAGTATTCTTATCAAAAACGGGAGTATGTATAGATTGAATACTAACCTTAGGACGTACTACAGGTTGTACTGGAGAAACACTATTTGGAGAGTCATTAGAGCTATGCGATACAATAATAACATCAGAAGTGCAATTCACAGCAGTATCATTGTTGTCATTATTACTAACTAAAATGTTCCCATTAGATTTGTTCACTTCATCAACAACAGTCTCTTTCAAATGTTGGTTGTTAATAGTAGAAAATGCTACTTCAACAACAGGTGCTGGTGCTGGGGTGACCACATTTAAACATGGTGTATCAATGATATTAGTAGATGAAGGAAAATTATTGTCAATGGTTCTCACAACCTCCATATTATCACCAGAACCATTAGGTCCATTAGGTCTAACAGTGGTCCTACTAATCCTAGGCCAAGTGAAGATGTGTCCCAATCTAAAATCGGAAATGTCACGTTGTAGTTTATTCTTTTTCTGTGAGAGTAATCTTCTCTCATATTGATATACATTGTCAAGAGTGTTATTAGTAATAATGACAACAATGATACTGCTGTGAATTGCACTTCTGATGTTATTATTTCTTCTAGATCTCTCACTCCTGTTGAACTGTCTGTATTATCTAAAGGTCTTTCTTTTATTCCTACTACGAAGAGCATGTTTGAATAAACGTTACGTGATTTTAAGCTTTACGTTAGGAATCTTTCCTTACGTTTAACTTTTGATAATGTTCCTGATAGGCAGCCCCCAAATAACAATTTCCAATGTCCTAGCACATTCACTCCACCTCTACATCCACTCTTAACAGCATTTAGCAAATTAGTAGAAGATGATTTGTACAGGATGAGAGATGAGAAGCCTTGTAAACGATATGTTAAGTATAATTTAACTTTTAATGAAAATGAGGCTTTAAAGAAGTTAAGCACTGACCCTTTGATATGTATTATTAGACCGACAAGGGTGGTGGGCTTGTTATCAATGGACATTTCAGATTATAACAATAGGATGCTATCTATGTTAAGTAATACATGTTTTTATACATTTGTATCCAGGGATTTGGTTGGGTTTTACTCCCACAGAGTACATTCCTTTTTATTAGGCCTTTTAAATAGTAAAATGATTGATTTTAATCCATTCACTTTTTTGGATGTGCCAACTCCTTTGATCCCCCTGATAAATGGTTTACCGAAGATACATAAGGATCCGTCAGATCCCCCTCTGAGACCTATTGTTGCTGGCAGAGGGTGGATCACTGAACCTTCATCGATTTATATAGAAAAGCATCAGCGACCTGTAGTTGAAAGCAACAGGTACATTTTAAAAGACACTAGACAGTTTTTAATTGATTTATATGATTGTCTTAAAGATGTGGCAGATATTAGTGATGTTATATTTGTAACCATGGACATACAATCCTTGTTTACAGTTATTCCCAATCAGGCTGGCATAGATATGATACATCATTACCTCATTAGAGAATCTGACATGTCTGATGTTAAAGTCGATCTTTTCATTTCCCTTTTACAATTAGTCTTATACAATAATCTTTTTTATTTCCAAGGGAAATGTTTTTTACAAATAGATGGCATAGCTATGGGCACTTCCTGTGCCAACAGCTACGCCAATCTATTTATGGCTTAATGGGAATTTGATCACATGTACCAATTACCAGATTTTAAAAAACATGTATTGTTCTACAGACGTTTCGTAGACGACCTTTTCTTTTTATGGAAAGGTACCATTAATTGTTTACATGCATTTATTAATGAGATCAATATGGCTACGCCATATCTTAAGTTTAGTCATGAGGTCTCTGATACTAAAATTTCTTTTTTAGACATTTTTGTTGAAAAATTGCCTACTGGACTTATTAATACAGGGCTTTTTAGGAAATCATGTCATAGGAACACATTATTGCATCGTTGCAGTATGCATCCACAATATGTTTTCCGCAACATAGTTAAAGGTCAATCCATGAGGGTGTCAAAGTATAATCCTAGCCTAACAGGGTATGAACGTGATCTATGTGATCTTAGTGAAAGGTTACTAGAACGGGGATATAGTAATTCAGATATAGCCATAGGCACAGTACATCTTTTTGAATCCAGGGAGAGTATAGCAGCCCCTTATTTTTCTGCTCAGAGGGATATTGTAACCCAGAACACATTTGATAATACGAACTTTAATAGAACAGCATTCTCCATATTTTATACCCATGATGTAGGGTTCATCAGGGAAGTTGTCAACTCTCACTGGAATGTTTTAACGGTAGATCCACACATTAAGGAGATTTTAGGTGATACACCATGTTTGAGATATAAAAACAAAAATAATTTGAAAAGGATACTCTGTGATAAAGGGCAGACTGAACCAATTCCTAATGTTTTACATCATGGCACCCATCCTTGTGGCTCATGTAACTTTTGTTATTTTATTGATTCCACCAACAATTTCATACATCCAGTTACCAGATACAATTACCATTTTAAAGTGAATGGTGACTGTTTTACTTGTAATGTGGTCTATTTGGCCATTTGTCAACGTTGTGGGTCATTCTATGTTGGCAAGACCAATAGACGCTTGAAGGACCGGATACGTGAGCACCTTTACGGCATTAGGATGTTACAGAAGACCAATGCCCTAGCCAGACATGTCATGGAGTGTGGTATTAACCACACATTCAAGTTTAAGATTATTGAGCAAATACATGTCAATGCTAGGGGAGGGGACATCAGGAATCACACAGCAAGCAGGGAGAACATTTGGATATTAAGGTTTAGATCTGACATTCCACCAGGCCTTAATACTACGCTCTCTGTTAAACCTTTTTTGAAAATGAAGAAACTGAAAGTTTATGTATAAATATAGCTTTCAAATACAGTTTTTATGTGTATATGCAGTCATTATTAGAGTCTAATTAATTATGCAGTTAGTTGCTACCATGTTTTTTCTTTAAGAGAGTGATTGTGTTGTTTCATTTTATTACATCTAATTATTGCTGCTGATTATTTGATTATTTCAATTTCCCGCTCTTTTGACTATTTAAACTGTTAGGGTTTTTGTATTTTTGTATTCTGAGTCTGAAGAAGCCATCTAAGGTGAAAGCGCTAACTCGTTCTGTCATTTAATAAATAATTTCTGATTTTAACGCTGCAGTTTATTCCAGAGGATTTATATGCAGAGTATTTCTACAAAGGGACAGTTGATTGCCTCAGCCGTGTTTTGACTCCTATCATCTGTTTTATCTTGCTTTTATGCTTCGTCTTTGATTACAGGAGTCATTTATTCCGTTTTTGTTCCATTTTTGTTATTCATTAAGCCATTGTTAATTGGTTCCTGTATAGCATGCAGGTGATGTTAGTCCTTCAATCCCTTCGGAAATACATCAGTATGTAATGAAATGTTGCTACATGAAAGGTGTCTCGTGTATTTCTGTCACAGATATTTGCACCCATTGGAGTTGTGTTGGTGACTGAACCTCTTTGGCTTGGGTTGCCACCTTTTCAAATGGCCATAGTGGGACATTTGCAGGACACACATCAGATTTTAGAGGCCGACACATACCCACAGTCAGTACAAAGTATAGAACTTTACATATATGCCTATATAAAAGCTTATATTCTTGTAGCAATTTACTTGCTTATCCTGTTTCTTGTTACATGTAGGTATTTTAGATACAGATGATTATTTTATGCAACAATTACATTAAATATGGAACATGCCAAATGTCTCGAGATTGTAGGACAGTATTTGTACTCATTTTTGTCAGGACACTACCGCACATAGAGCGACTGCCCCTAACAAAGTGGGACAGGTGGTAACCCTATCTTTGGCTCATGTCCATAGCACATATTTGTAACAGTGTATAGACATATATACTCTCCATATCCTTTGTTCATAACATTCGGTCGTGGCAGAATGTGTGATTGCTATGGTCCATGTTATGCACATATTTGAAAACGTCAACCACTGTATATGGCATACCCACGGATTCAGGAACGTACACACTTCCAACAACCACATTACCGTTCCCAGACTCCCTAACCCCACAATACTGAACACTCATACTCGCAACAGTCAAACTCCCGGAACTAACACAAACACAGAACACACACATGCACACACAGATACACTGCTACCCATCACATCCAAACAAACCATCCTACACTACGTATGGCCAGGTGGCCATGCCCACATACACCCCCCATGTGGGTGGCTGCACCCCCCCACACCACACCTACTTTAATAATCTACTGCCAAGATAGCACAAACAGACACATGAAGCAAACCCACACACACACACATTACAGTCCCCTGGAAACACACACTACACTCAGAACACACACTTACACACACTACAGCAATCAGAAACACTCTTACACACAGTACCTACCTGAACCGCAGCACCCGAAGCACTAAATAAATGTCCCATAACATCGTGATAATAGTACTCGTGGTTCTGGTCTTCTGATACTGTGGTCTTTCGGTCTTTAAGCCTTGTGATTACGGGCGTCGGTATGTAAAGCATTCGGTATTTGGTAGTATCCTATTTATATTTATCTCCATGGTTGTGTAGATGCTGTTAACCTATCTATATATTTGCATATATATGTATATCCACATATATCGACATATATCTCTCTATCACCCTTTTTCTCTCTATATTATATATATATATATATATATATATATATATATATATATACACACACACATATATATATATATATATATACACACACACATATATATATATATATATATATATATATATATATATATATATATATATATAAAGAGAGAGAGATAGAGAGAGAGAGATTACACCTTTCGTTGGGTACATGGCGGTGTATACTATTTCCCAAACTCTGCCCTTTTGTGTTTTAACCTGTCACAATACATACCTGGCATTGGTACATCTCAGGTAGCTTAGTGCTAGGTTATTGTGAAGATTGTTTACATGGTTGCGCGTTCTACTCCTGGCAGTGGTAGTTTTACCTCTCAGAGCAGGCACTATTAGTTTAAGGGTAAATAATGCACATTTCAGCGGTTCTGAGCAGCTTTGCCCGTGATCTGCACAATATTCAGCAAAGGTTAGACCTGTGTTGAGCATATCCATGTAGTCATGTTTAAACGACGATTACCGGCACTTACCAGTGCAAAAACTCGCTAACATGTGCTTAAACATGCTCTAATGACCTGCATCCAACATCCATTATTCTGGACATCAGAATTACGTAACAGCCCATGCAGGTCCTGGAACAGGGACCATGCACGAGACAGTCAGTGGCTTTACCACTGAGGCATCTGGAATATGTACAAGTGTTAAGGTGTTTAGTATGTAGAGTGTACTACGGCTGTTCCTCCATACTGCAAACAAATGTGTATCTCAGTTGGTGTACATATGGATGATACATATTAATGGTATGTCCAAGTGATGCTTAATGGATGTGCTCCAGCTATGGGAATCCATGTCACAGTGTGCCACAGACTGTAATGTGCTACACCTTGCCACAACCATAACTGGAGAATGCTGTGGTGACAGATACCTGTCACGGGTACTCCTCATGCTTTGGAACTACATCCCTGATTACATTATCTTGATCCCCTCATTAACACACCAGGGAATCCTTGCAGAGTGGGTGGGGAACAGTGGTTACACCCCAGGGATCCCGCAATTGGCTCTGCTCCACAAAGGGACAGTTAGTTAATCAATGGGGTGGTGACAGCAGACGCATTTTGGCCAGGCTTATGAATGGCCTTTGACGGTTAGGTATGTACCTACCAATGTACCTAGGAACCTATACATACAGTATCAATACATGCTGTTAGCTTAATTTACTGTTTAGGTATTGACTTACCTTGTGCCAATAGCAGTTGTGTGTGTAATAGTTGAGGTCTGCCTATGTAGGATGCACACAGTAGACCACCTATACATGACAATTTACAGGTGTGTGTGTGTGTGTGCCATCCCTTTTACTGTGTGTGCATGTGGAGAAGTGTGTCAGTCCATAGGAGCCTACACTGTCAGTGTATGTGCTATACGTTCCCTCTTTGCCAAGGCATGGGCATACTGGGCATGCCTCCATCTGCCTATTGGGGCTGGCACAGGGTGTTCATGATCTGAATCCCTCTATGCCTGTGGTGCCCTTGACAATTGTGGTGGGCTATGAGGGCCTTCACCATTATGCCCCTGCTGCAGCTGTTTCCACAGGATCATATTATGTAGCATGGCACATACTATGAAGATGTGGGCACACTTGCCTGGAGAGTATTGCAAGACTCCACTAGATATGTCCAAGCAATGGAACCGTGATTTCAGCATCCCAAACACATGCTCTATGATGATTCTGGTTTGTGCATGTGCCTCATTATGGCGTTCTTGCATGGGTGTGTGTGTGCATTTCTGATGGGAGTCATCATCCACGGCTCCAGTGCATAGCCAGCATCCTCCACAAGGTGGCCATATGGGATGTCCCCCCTGACAAATACCTGGTACAGCTGTGAGGCATGCCAGATGTGGGAGTCGTGGTAGCTTTCATGGCTGCCAGCACACACATCCATGATAATGCCCTGGGCATTGCACATGACCTAGCAGTTGATGGAGTGGTATCCCTTGCGGTTTATGTAGTACCTACCATGTTCACCGGGTGGTGACTTGAGATGTATGTGCGTGCAGTCTATTGCACCCAGTACCTCCAGGTAGTCTGCCATATGGTGGAAGAGGTGCATATTGCTGGCCAACTCCTTCTGAGTTTGGAGGAAGTATATATGCTCATTGGCATGTGGTAACATGGCATCCAGGAACTGGTGGAGTACCCTGGATGCTGATGCCTGTGAGATCCCCATGATATCTCCAGTTGGCCTTTGAAAGGTACCTCTGGCTATTATTCTCAAGCTTACACATACCTTCGTGTCCACTGGGATGGGTTCCCCTCTGTTGTTTCTGGCTCTGAGGCGTGGCCGGCACAGCTCAACGATTTGCTGTATGATGTCTCTGTCCGCCCTGTAACACTCTACTATTCGAGATCATCTATCTCCTGGTAGGTTACCCTTGGTCTGAACACTCTTCTTCTCCTCCGGTGCCTTAGGTGGTTGTCAGCATCATCTTCCACACCACCTTCAGTCTCCAACACATGCTGATGAATCAAAGCTATGGCAGCTCCCAACATGTACATTGTAAAAGTTCCCCGTCTGTTTACATCGATGGTGCAGTGTTTGGGAATACACGAGTATGTGTGAGGTGCCGTCACACTTTATACTATTGTGCTTTGGAAGCTGATGATGTCATAGGGTGTGTATGTACAATCCGAGCTGCAGGGTATCTTACTTATATGTTTTACTGCAGGTACTGCTATTGTGGTGCCTTTGGTGCTGAATTACACTTGGCTGCTGTGGATCAACTCTTGCCCTTGCCTTCACTTTTCAAACTGATTACCCTCCCATTGTCAGGCATGCATCCAGCAGCCTACTTTCTTGTTTTGTACTTTCGCAATCCAGGATTATATTGCAAAATGTGTTCTATAGCCAATCTGCTGCAGGTTTGCTTTGCTCTGCTGTGACAGTTCTCTTTTCTTTGCAATCCGGCATCTCCCCTTTCCTGTTCTGCAGGTTGCTACTACCAGCCTTGTTAGCTACCATCAATGGCCCACTATGAGTTAATAGGTGTTAATTACTCAGTTGTACTCCAATTACCCTACTGCGGCATTTCCTTATTGTCTTCCCGTAACCTTCCTGTTTCAGCTGTGGTGTGCGCTGCGAGCAGCCGTTTACCAGGTTTCAAGCTCATTGTCATCCGCATACACATGCGCTTTCAGTCACCTTGTGTGCTCTCAGCTAAGGAAAGCTATGGCTACATCCACACCCTTATCCTGCGGCTTTGCTCAGCAATGGGCAGCCCAGATTAGCAATGCTCCAATGTGCTTACAACTACAGTAGCACACCCCTCTGCTGATGTCATGTATACTTCCAGGCCACTCCTCGGTGTTATACTGCTATGCCGTGTGGTACAGCCTTATGCCGGCATGGCGTTTGCGATTCAGTATTGCTTGCCTCATTTGCATGGCATTGACTGCTAATTCATAGTTACCACACTGAACACTGTCACAGACCCTTAGCAACCCTTGTGCCTTAGTTGTGGTGTAGCATGCATACCATTGACTATTATGGCGAAATCATGATTTGTGTTACATTGCAGTTTTATGACATCTATATATATTTTCCTTGTGTTCCCATTTGCACACACATGCCCTGCGGTTGTACTTTGCGTTAGTGTGGTCATGACATTAAATGTTATTTTTTATGTGTTGTGCATGTTTTTTATGCCATTGGCTGTATATTTAGCCATTGGCATATTTTAACTTTGTAATACGTAAGTTTGGTCCACTTTCATGGCTCCAATGTTCTGTTTGAAAAAATGTAAACCGTTTTTTTGGTTTACATTTCTGAATGCTTACACTATGTCTGCACCACTTCATGAATCACTATATAGCTTCATTTGCATGCTGCACTACTGCACTTGGGGTGATTAGCATACATGCGCCGAGAGCTGTGCAGTTCTGGCGTACGCTGGTAGTGCACGTGGGATTGGATCATACCTGAATCGGTCAGTGGCCATATTTGGCATTAGACCGCCTACGCTATGCCTGCCCCTGGTGCAAGCTTCATGAATCCCGGGGACTGTCATCTGTGTTTTTGGTAGTTTAAGGTACATTTATTTATTTATTGACATTTGTTTTTTTCAGTGGAGACCCAGGGAGAAAAGCTCCAATTTTGTCTGTGATATAAACAGAACATGCAGGAGAGACAGATATTTGTCCCAGATAAAGCCCCTCCTATGAGACAAGGTTCCCATCCATGTGCAGCTGAGTTTGTTTATTACCTAGTTTACACACAACTTAGACAAGAAGACGGGGAAAGAACATTTTCACTTGGCCTGATACCCACATCCCTTATGGACAGATATAGCTTATAAATGCCTAGCTGTCAATAATCAATTTGGATGCAGAGCATCATTATTCTTTTGGGAAAACTTGGATAGGCTTAGAAAGGCCCTTTGTGTCATTAGCCTAGTAACAGTCTGTGAATCTATGAATCTTTGAATGTATATGAGATAATGAAAAGTGGAAAGCTATAATATGGAGCAACTTACACTGGACATAAAAAAAATGAAATAACAACGGAAATTGATTATTTTCTAATATGTGATACTTTGAAAATTGCGCAAAAAGAAAAAACATAACATTTTTTTCAGCTGATTAAGCTATATGGTTAGAAGTGCAAGAGAAGGAAGGATATAAATAAGAATTGGTAAAGGTGTTAAGACACTTAATGAAAAGGATTTAGATGAAGAAGATATGAAGGAGATAATTAAATTACTGGAAGATCATATAAATAAGAGACTTTTTTATGAAAACTGGGTGAATTGGGGGATAAGTTTTAAGGAAAAGCATAAAAATGCTTTTTTGATTGTCAGGTTAGGAAGAGAAGGAGAAAACAAAATAAAATATAGGTAACTAACTCACAAAGTATTTAGAGAAGTGCTAAGAAATAAGTCAACTTTTTATGAAAGAAAAACAAAATATAGGATTTAAATCAGGACAGGATTAAGACGATGTTATATAGATCAATATATTTCTTACAAGGTAAAAAGGAAGAGGTGGTTCATTATTTGAATAAATTAGTAAAAGAGAATAAGAGTATAAAAAGAGAACTGAAAAATAATGAAGAAGAAAGAAAGATTATGCAAGATAAAATATTTAAGGTAATAAAGAAGCAGACAGAGAATACTTTTGTAAAGAAAGAAATAAAAGAAAGGCAGAAATGAAAAGTTAAAAAATTGAGGAAGGAGAATAATGAACGTTTGGAAAAATGTAAGCACAGAAGAATTAAATGGAAGTTTAAAAGAAATAAACTTGGAGAAAACTATGGGCATGTAAGGTATTGAATATCACATGTATAATAATATGGAAAAAATAGCAAGAAGTATATTTTGTGGCAGTATTGAATAAATGTTTAGAGACAGGACTGGTTGGGGGTTATGCAATTTATGTGGGAAAAAAGGAGAAAAAGATGATATAAGGAATTGGAGATGAATAGTTTTGAATAATATTGATAATAAATGTTTTTATGAGAATCATAAGTAAAAGATTAGCAATTAAAGTAGACAAATTACTTGAATATACAATCTATGGTAAGAAGGGGACAGGAAGTCTGGATATACCTGGATAATAAAAGAAGTAATAGATGACATTATAAGTAAAAAAGTGGAAACTAAAGTTGTCATAGGAGATGTGAGTAAAGAGTTTGACAAAATACAATATGACTGTTTATGGGATATATTAAGGGATTGTAATATAAGTGAAAATATAATAAAACTATTTAAGTCAATGTATGTGAAGAATAATGTGAGAGTAATTTTAAATGTGTGGTTAAGTGAAGTAATAGTAATAGATTTTGGGATAAGGCAAGGATGCCCTGCAAGTAGTATTTTATTTGCATTAGTTATGAATGTGGTTGTCAATAAAATGAATAGCAAGTTAGTCACTGCAAGTTATAAGATGACAGAAGAAACATGAATTCCAATAATTTTTACTTCTGCAGATTATATAGTTTTAGTTATTAAGAATAAAGAATGAAGGGAGATGGAAACAGAAAGATAAATAGCTATTTACAAATGGTTGGTTTATGTATAAATAAAGACAAAAGTAAAGTATATTTAAGGGAATTATAGAGGGATATTCATTTTAATGATGAAGTTGTAGACATTGGGTGATCATAGAGAAAAACACTGGGAGAAAATCTGGCAGAATTTGAAAGATATGGTTATGTTTTGGAAATCATATAAACTGTCATATAAAAATTACACTTAATAAATTAAATTATTTTAGGAAAAATGGCCTATTTAACAAGTGTGTATATGATCCTGTCCAAGCATGAAAAATAATGTGCATTGTATTTTCCTTTATATAGGGATCTAGGCTGAATCTAATTAGAAGAGGGCTTTTGTATATTAAGGAAGAGGTAGGGGGACTAGGGTTAATCAAGCCAATCATGTAGCTTCTTTGACTTTGTATAGAACTTTTGTAGGATTTAAAAAAAGAGAATAGAAACTTAACAGAACACATACACATACTGAATGTTAAATATAAAGCTTTATGAGAAAGGATAAATTCGGGGAAAAGATGGAAAACATAAATAAAGATATAAAGGAATATTAAACAATTTTTATGCAAATTAATTATAAATTATGTTAAGAAAAAATGGGAAAGAATGGCATTTGAATATAACGATTGACCTTTATTATGCCTTCCCATGGATGCATTTACAGAATGAAAAAAAATTATATTAAAATAAGATATGTATAGTGTAAGAAAATGCATGAATGTGAAGATTTTTTGTGGCGACTGACAACAGGTAATTACCTGTTAAAGCTAATATGCCTTACAAAAATATAGGAAAGAGTGTGCAACTACTGTGGGGAAGGTGAAACAGTGGAACATGTGTTTTTAAAATGTTCTAGAGTAAAGAATTCATGGGAAAAATATGTGAAAACCTTGTGCTGAAAAAGGTTTTGATAAGGTTGAATTATTGAACCTGAATATGTTTGAATATGGGTATTATTATAATAAAGAATGAAAAGAGGTTAAGAGAATTTATAAAAAAATATTTTATATTTTATGGGCAATATGGAGTGAAAGACTTAATGAAGTGAAGTTCAATGAGAAATGAATATCATCTGAGATTTAAAAAAATACATTTTTGGCTATGGAAAAAAGGGACACCTGTGTCCGGCAGTCTTACCTTAAAGGCAGCACCTCTTAGATTACTGCAGCAGTGAGAATGATGAACATCCTTATTTATATTTTCTTCAAGGCTCTACTAGAAGACATGCTACTAACTTGTACTTCAGGCTGTTCTATTGTTTGACTATTATACTGCATTACTTAACATATGTGCTTAGAATCATTGCTGCATTTTTTGGTGAAGAATATTCACAGGGGAAATTTAATAAAGTCTACATAGTCATTTTTACCATGTAGACATCATCCCATGCTGCTTACATGGGAGTAAGCAGGTTTGTAATTCAGTAAGCATTGCTGGGCAGCACACATACACATGCCAACTTGGGAAGTTCCATGACATGCAAATCATTTCATAAGCAGGTGAATCTCATGCAAATGAGGCAGGTATAGTAATCTAGCAAGCAGATAGTCAGCCCTGCAGACCCCATGTCAGTTTTCTTAGTGTATACAGAAAAATTCTGTGTACAGGAATAGATAGATGGACAAAAATAGCATACCACACACATATATGAGCAAAAGTATCCTCTGTGTGTCTCAAAAGTTACAGAAAATATGTTAAAATATCTATTTTTAATAATCTGGGCATGTTTGCATGTCACACTGCAGTACCCAAACATGCCTTAAAAATAAATACATAAGAAAATGTGGAAATAACAAAATTAATATTATGAGACATAAATATATTACAGGACCCTGCATGGAATATCTGCAAAGGTGCATTAGTGCTGTTCCTAACATAGTAGGGCTTGGAAGTGTGTAGTTTCAAGGTTGTGAGCACAGATCCTTATGCAAATGAGGTGGAGTTATTGAGTAGCATAATGGGGTAATCATGTCTGCATATCCACTCCAGGTAGGCAGAGAACCATGCTGGTGTCCACACAGGAGGTAGCTGACATAAGGAGAGGGTATGTCCAATAACTACTAAGTTGATTGAAGCTTAGCTGTGCATGTTTGCATGGCTTACCTCTGTCCTGAGTGTGGAAGTCTGGAGGGTGTTTGCACTGCATTCTAAGCTTTGTTCACCTACAAGGCACATGTTTATGCATGTTTCCATGGCTCACTGCTGTGCTGAGTGTGAAAGTCAGGGGGGGGGTGTCCACTGACAGCTAAGCTTTGTTTACCCACGGGGAGCTCATTTGCTTGACATGCCGCATTGCTGAGAGTATCTAAAAGGCAACTGTGTATTGATTACTTTTGACCCTTGTTTATCTTAAACTAGGGCCATTAAATGATGTTAATAATATACTAGGCAGGTGCAATGCATCATAGGTAGCCAATCACACAGGCAGCACCTACAGGAGAGCACTATAAAGTATGCATACACCTTACAATCTGATTTCCCCCTCATACTCTGCACCATTTGAGAAAAGACTTGGGAATTTTAACTGAAAGAATGCTAGGGGCTGCTGCAGGTCTGCTACATCTGTATGGGCTAGATGCTGAAGTCAGTACTGCTGCTGCTGCTGACAAAAGGCCTAGGCAGAGAAGGAGAAGAGTGTTCAGGCCCAGGGTAACCTTCCAGGAGTTACATGAACTGGAGATTGTCCAGTGTTACAGGGTAGACAGGGACATGCTACAAGAACTCATTTAGCTCTACTGCCTTCAACTCAGACCCAGAGTCAACAGAGGGGAACCCTTTCCAGTGGAAACAAAGATATGTGTAGCCCTTAGGATACTAGCTGCACTTACCTTCCAAAGACCAATTGGAGACATGAGGGTTTCACAGGAAACAGCATCCAGGGAACTCCACCAGTTCCTGGATGCCATGCTACCAAATGCCAGTGAGCACATTTCTTTTCCCCTCAAACCTAAGGTGAGGGCCAACAATATGCAACATTTCTACCATGTAGCACACTACCATGAGTAATGGGGTGCCATAGATTGTACACATTAAGGCACTACCCAGTGAGGAGGGTAGAATCTACATCAACCACAAGGGGTACCACTACATCAACTGCCAGGTCATGTGCAATGCCCAGGGCATTATCATGAATGTGTGTGCTGACAGCCCTGGAAGTTATCATGACATCCATATCTGGCATGCATCACAGCTGTACCAGATGTTTGCTAGGAGTGACATCCCACATGGCCATTTACTGGGGGATGCTGGCTGCGCACTGGAACTGTGGATGATGACACCCATCAGAAATGCACACAAACCCATAGAAGAATGCCATAATGAGGTACATGCAAAAACTAGGAACATCATAGAGCATGTGCTTGGGCTTCTGAATTCACAGTTGCGATGCCTAAATATATCTGGTGGAGCCCTGCAGTACTCTTCAGTCACATGTGCACATATGTTCACAGCATGTGCCATGCTACACAATATGATCCTGTGGAAAAAGCTGCAGCAGGATCAGCAAAGAGAAGGGATACACAGCCCCCCACATGTGCATAGGACACCATAGGCCCACTCACAGGAGGATTTGGAGGAGGAGCCTCCTGATGATGCCCCTGTAGGTAGATGTAGGCATGCCTAGTATGTCCTGGCATTGGCCAACAGACAACTTATAGCACAGTCACCGACAACCTAGTCGAGTGACACCTTATTCCTAGTCACATATGTATATTAAAATAACTGATGTCAGGCAACCCACACAACCTGTACCTGTCCATATATTGGCTATGTACTGCTTGCATCACACAGACTCAGCCCTCAACTGTTCTATTCACAAGGTAAGTCTCTAACCTACACAATAATGGTAAGGATTTCTATAATATGGTATCATATGTATGGATCTGCTGCTGTTATACAAAGAAATATAGTGGGCTATTTGGACAGATGTAACATCCAAATGGGACTATAGATATCCAGTCCAATAGTTTGTTTTCCTTAATATTCACTAGGCCTCATGGTTGGAATATTCACAACATCAGGCAAGGGAGATGTTAAACAGTGGCCACACATGATATATGGACAACTGTCTACCCAAGCTGATTATGTGCTGTTGTTCCCCCACCCCCACCACAGCAGTGTACCTATATAACTGCTTTAACAGAAAATCATATATGGTATATAAGTGGACCAGGCAATCTCAGGTCTGTAACATAGGTATCACTCACACATTGTATGTCTCTGTTCATGCAGGATAATGAGGTACATATTTATGCTGTTGATTGTGTGATGAATGATTCCAGTCTGCCTGGCGACCTATGTGGCTCAGAGGACTAGGGAAGCTAGCACTGGTGATGGTGTTTATGGTTCTAATCTGGAATTACTCATATGTGAGGTAGTACTATGTTGGTGTTTTCACAGATGATCATACCTCTCAACCTGACAGTGCAAGAAATTTGGACAAAGCTAGAAAGATTGGGAAGACAAAGGCCTAAACATAGGGACAGATTTTAAATATTGTTCCCATAAACCTAGAAAGTTGCTGGAAGTAAAGGTGTTGCATTATTACATATGTTCTGAAAGATATAAAGTCTGAAACACAAATGTTTGTCTGTAGTTAGTATACAGTAATGATGTCAATATGCAATAGTTCACCAGAAGACCACAAACGTATGAGAAACAGACCAAAATATGAGGCAAAACTCTGAACATTCTGTGAAAATCAGGACAGTTGAGAGATATGCAGACTGTCAGTCTATTGGTGGTGTAGCATTATCAACCTCAGTCACATATTAAGTACAGCACACAGGTGGGGAATGGCGTGGACATTTTGAGTGAAGTGCAGTATTGCAGAAACAGGGACAGATGTTAATGTCTTTAAAATACAAAATCCTGGACTGGAGTACAGGTATGTGTGACCTGGAATCACTTTATAAGTACTGACAGTCCCACTGGGCATGCCCAGACACTTAGTTAAAATGACCGCAGTTCTGTTGCCCCTTCATCAAAATGATCTGTTATGTATAAATGTTTATACATGCAGACATATAAGTATACATATCTATCTGTCACTATCTGTCACTCACATGCATAGTATATCTATTGCTATGTAGTGTCAGATAGATATATACCAATATATATATAGTTATATATATTAAAATGATACATACTTTCCTGCCATATATCTACATAACACATATACATAGCATACACACACACACACACACACACACACACACACACACACACACACACACACACACACACACACACACACACACACACACACACACACACACAGCTACATTTATATATACATCCCTTTTATATATAGAAATATGTGTGTGGATGTCTGTATTGTCCTACATACCCTAATAATGATGAGTAAATCTCCACTATCACACAGCCATACATTTGCTCAAAGGACCCAAACTAAGGGTGCAACAGTACATAATCCAATTACCTACAGACCCTTGTGCTTGCTGGATTTCACCACTTAGACAGAAACAGGTGAGCAGGTGGTGTAATGTATAATGTTGTCAATGCACATATGGACAACCACACTACCCTTGCCCACAGTTTCTCCTGTGTAACTGCAAGCAGCCACATATGGCCATACTGGTAACTCTATACACAAAGCTAGGATAAAAACAGTTATCTCACTGCTAGGATATCAGATGCAGATAACAGTATGAAGCAATATCACTCTGCAGGCCACAGATGGTGTTCAATATAAGCCTAGTTTGTGTAATGCACAAGTACTGTGCCAGCAATCACATATACAACAGACTTAATCTGTGGCATGTGTGATAAGTACTGTGATCTGTAGTGTATAAAACTAGATAGGTATAGGGTACTAATCTCACTCCAGCCCACTTGGTGTGTGTGTGTGTGTGTGTGTGTGTGTGTGTGTGTGTGTGTGTGTGTGTGTGTATGTGTGTGCATGTGTGTAGTCCCCTGCCAAACAACAGACATGCCCTCATGGGCTATCTACCTGCAATGGTGCAAAACAATGGACATGTCCTTGTGGGCTATCCACCTGTAATGATTATGCACTTTTTGGGCCTGTAATTTGCTGATGGCTTCAAAACTGCCCTCTTCTACAAGGCCTGATGATGTCAGTGACCTTAAGACTACCATCTAACAATGTAATAAAACATAACCACTTCAACAAACTGATAAAAATAACAAAGAAGGCAAGCTGGCTGTTGACACTCCACACTTTTATTGTAAGCTCTTTCATTGAAGCAAATGCCCCAACTTCTTCAGACAACTCAACACAACACAATAGACCCAATATATATTGCAATCAATTAGTTAGTTAAAACCAATTAAGACAATATAAATTTAAAGATACAAACACTTAAAAAAATACATATGAAAATATAACAATCTTTTTTAACTATCACAATATAAAAGCTTTTAATTTATCACACAATATGTCATGTCACCTCTCCATTGTATAAATATATATTAAAAATTATGTACTCATGATAAATACCATGACAAAAGGCTGCAATTTTTCTGTCCTTTCCTTACGTTTCTTTCGATTTATAACATTGACTTTTTTAGGATGTGTCCACATATTTTACATATTTTTCATGTTAGTTATTTATTTGGTATTTATCATGAGTACATAATTTTTAATGTATATTTATACAATGGAGAGGTGACATGACATATTGTGTGATAAATTAAAAGCTTTTATATTATGACAGTTAAAAAAGATTGTTGTATTTTTATATGTATGTTTTTTAAGTGTTTGTGTCTTTAAATTTACACTGTCTTAATTGGTTTTAACTAACTAATTGATTGCAATATATATTGGGTGTATTGCGTTGTGTTGAGTTGTTCATAGGTTCATAGGTAGGTACTAGGCTATCAGCCCTAGGGCCCATACAAGCCTAGCCAAAAAATGTACCCTGGCTTTCGCCACCCAAGAAAATTATTTTCCTGTGCCCCTGTCGAGCAGAGCCACAGAAGTGATCCCCGGGGTGAATTTCCCATCTCCCATCCAATCATCAAGATTTTTCTTGAAGAGTGCTAATGAGGAGCTCTGTTTGACATAGATAGGTAGTCTGTTCCAGAGTATGGGAAGTCTCTGGGACAAGAATCTATCCCTCCAGCATGTTCTGTTTATTGTGGTGACAAGTTTAAGGTCCCTAGAGCATGTAGCTCGGAAGGATTTGGATTTTTTTAAGTGGAGCATGTCCAACAGCTCTGGGTTTGACATAGCTTTGTATGTTAGGCAGAGATCACCCCTGAGTAGGCGATATGCGATGGAGTAAAGCTTTAGTTTTTTGAGATGGTCTGCATAGGGCATCTGTTTGAGTGCAGTAATCCTCTTTGTGAGGTATTTCTGTGGTCTTTCCAGTTGTTGTAGATGTCTTGTGAGGTACATACCAAAAGGGGCGTTGTACTCTATAATGGGTCTAATGAGTGATGGGTATAGGGGAACAATGACCTCTTTTTTTATGGATGAGAATCCTTTTGTGATGAGATGAGCCACATAGAAGGATTTTCTGACCACTGTGGCGATGTGATTATCAAAGGAGAGACTACTGTCCACCTGTGTCCCAAGGTCTCTTATCACATTTTAGGCATTAAGTAGACTACCAGCTATGTGGTAGTTCATGGGTACAGAGTTTTTACCAAAGGGGATGACAATACACTTTTTGGCATTGAGCTGTCTGAAGATGTTGGGGCATTTGCTTCAACGAAAGCGCTTACAATGAAATTGTGGAGTGTCAACAGCCAGCTTGCCTTCTTTGTTATTTTACCAGTTTGTTGAAGTGTTTAGTTTTAAGTTGTTTGTCCATATGGCTAGTGGGGCTAGTAGTCCTTCATCATCTTTCATTAATGCCTGGCTCCCTTCAATGAAATTTGAGCTTGAGACTTTTTAGTTTCAACTAATATGGCTTACAACCCATAGCAGAGTCTATACTTGTAAAAATATGGCCATAGTCGTATTTGTATCTTGGAAAGTCAGGATTGGTGATAATACTATGTTCCAAAATTTCAAGGTCAGCTTTCAACGCCTCGATTTGTAGATCATACTGTTTGATTAGGGTTCCCCCACCTCCAGAAGTGTGTAAACCTATGAGCGGCTTGCAGAATGTGCTTAGTCAATGCCCACCAGACGATGATGAGAACGCAGATGAGGGTTTAAGTAATAAGAGCATACAGCTGCAAGCACCACCTTTACAATGCAGCAAAATAATTAAACATAACCAACAGGTCAACGGCCCTCAACAACGAGCAGAACAAAATAATAATAATACGGACATAAGGAACAATAACCAGGGTTTTCAGGAATGCCAAGGGAACCAACACAACCAATGGTGTAACAACAGGAACCAGGGGCAACAAGAGAGATGCCAGAATCAGCTGGGGAGGTAATCCAGGGTCCACAAAACAAACTACAAATCCATGTAAGTTCTGGAAAGGATTTTAAAATCTTCAATTTTACAACAATAGACATCGATGAAAATACAGTTGATGTGTTCGCTAAGGGACTCTCATTTGTTCCAGATAAGAAAGCCGACTTAGCTAGAACCATCAATTGATCTCAAACTATTTGTTCGAAAACTAAATCTAACATGTTTGTCCCTCATAAATAGTCTTAGAGTGTCCAGCTTGCTCAACCCTCCCCTTCATGAATCTCTTGCCATTTATGAGAAGATATGTGAAGTGGATTTAGTGCTTTGTTATGTAATAAACATAACAACGGGAATTACCATAAAAACGTAACCTCTGAAGAACTTGACTTTTTACAATTGTTGAAAATATGTCAAATCAGGGTCATAAAACCTGATAAGGGAGGGGGTCTGGTATTTATGGACCAAATTGAATATGTAAATAAAATGCTCAAATACCTTGAAAGTGACATTTATGAACATGTTAGCCTAAATGAGGTCAACAGTACTTATAAGAAAATTAATAGCACCCTTAATGACTTGTTTTTAGAGGGTAGTATTAGTATTGATATCTTGCAGTATTTGACTATGCCAGCTCCTATAGTACCCACTCTCTTTGATTCTCCTAAAATACACAAGAATCTTCATAACCCACCATTTAGAACTATTGTAGACGGATGGGGGTCAATTACATATTCATGTGCAAAATTTATTGACAACAAGCTTAAGCCCTTCATTAAAACTGAATCACAGATTTGCCATGATTCATGGAGTTTTTCTGAGGGAATTAACAATTTAGAATATAATGAAAACTATACCTTTCTCACAGTAGATATAAAGAATTTATATACAGTAATACCACAAGAGTTAGGTATACAGTGGGTCAGAGAGTTCTTAAACATGAAAGGTATGGATGAAAGTGATATCTATGTGGTCGAGACCCTCCTTGAGCTAGTTTTGTCTAATAATTTTATGTATTTCAATGGAGAATTCTATTTGCAAAAAAACAGGAGTTGCGATGGGGTTGCCCTATGAGGGCAGTTTTGCAAATTGTGTAATGGCCTGTTGGGAAAGGGTACTATTATTCAATAATGGATTGTTTCAGGAAAATGTTTCATGGTACACGAGATATCAGAATGACATGTTCTTCATTTGGAAAGGGGAGACCCTAACTGTTGCACCTTTTATTAGAGCTATTACAGAACTAACTGATTTTTTTGAATTTACCTTCCAAATAGGTTTTTTGGATATGCAGCTAATTAAAGATAGAGCCAATAGTAGGTATAGGACTATTATATATTGGAAACCTACTTATTCAAACACATTTTTACATTTTAGAAGTAGCCACCCTTACCACCAGAAAAAAGCTGTTGTGAAACGGCAAGTGGTAAGGGCGGCCAGAATGATCTACTTTGACAGTAATTACTAGAATGTGAAATATTGGGGAACATGTTTCTAAGGAGGGGTTATCCAGAATGCTTTCTCGAACATATTTTTCAAGAAATTAATGTTAAGAGGACCTCTGGGTATTTTAAACCCATAATACAGAAAGGATATAGGGAAATTTATGAGGAAACTCATAAGCAGACTTTCGTAGAATTTAGCCAGAGGAATATTTACACGAATAACAACACAGATAACAGTTTTCTGATTACCTATTCTATGGACGCTAAGAACATAAAAGATATCTTAGTTAAGAATTGGGCTATAATTTTAGAAGACAATAGTCTAAACAAAATATCAGAGACTGGTCCACATTTTACTTATAGAAGAGGGCCAAACCTGAAAATTTTATTGGAGAGGCAAAGAGATGAACACAAAGGAATTTATGGCATGAGAAAATGCGGATGTTGTCAGCAGTGTAAATTTATTAAAACAGGTAATAAGTTTGCCATCAGAGATAGAACTTATGTAGTTAAAGGGAAATTTAACTGCGATTCCAAAGGAGTAGTTTATGTGGCACTATGCGAACAATGTCCATCATATTATATTGGCAAAACAGAAAGGAAACTCAAACAGAGGATATATGAACACCAATATAGTATACATAGGAAAACAACTACAAATGCTTTAGCTAAACACATTTTGGATAATCCCACACATAGGTTCCTTTTTACTGTTTTACATTGGGTTGAATATAGTAGGAGGGGTGGTCCATGGGAACTTAAATTAGAAGAATGTGAACTTATGTGGCAAATTCATACTTTTGCTCATAAACCACCAGGTTTAAATGAATATGCCTCAATTAAATGCATTTTAAAGCTTAAGGCACTTTCTAGTTGAAAAGAGGTGATAGTGAACAGTTTTGATAGAATTTGATTATATGCTTTTTATATACAATTCTAAGTTGGTGTTTTTACATAATTCATTTATACTGTGGTATTTAAAAAGGCTGTAATTTTTCTGTCATTTCCTTACATTTCTTTCGATTTCTAACATTGTGTTTTTTAGGATGTGTCCACACATTTTACATATTTTTCATGTTAGTTATTTATTCGGTATTTATCATGAATACATAATTTTAATGTATATTTATACACTGGAGTGGTAACATGACATATTGTATGATGAATTAAAAGTTTTTATATTGTGATAGTTAAAAAAGATTGTTATATTTTCATATGTATGGTTTTTAAGTGTTTGTATCTTTAAATTTACATTGTCCTAATTGGTTTTAACTAACTAATTGATTTCAATATATATTGGGTGTATTGTGTTGTGTTGAGTATGTCTGAAGAAGTTGGTGCATTTGCTTCAAAGAAAGTGCTTACAATAAAAGTGTGGAGTGTCAACAGTCAGCTTGCCTTCTTTGTTATTTTACCAGTGTAATAAAAGTTGAAAGCTGTGGAGCATGCAATACGTACTGTGATCTATAATGTATAAGACTAGATAGGTAGGGGTTCTAATCTCACTCCAGCCCACTGTGTGTGTGTGTGTGTGTGTGTGTGTGTGTGTGTGTGTGTGTGTGTGTGTGTGTGTGTGTGTGTATTCCCCTACAAAACAATGGATGTGCCCTCATGGGCTATCCACCTTCAGAGGTTATGCAGTTTTTGGGCCTGTAACTTGCTGCTAGCTTCCAAACTGCCCTTTTCTATAAGGCCTGATGATGTCAGCCACCTTAAGATTACCAGCTGACAGTGTAATATCAGATCCAAGCTGTGGCACATAAAGGATGTGCTGTGATCTATACTGTGTAAGACTAGATATGTAGGTGTTCTAATATCACTCCAGTCCATTTGGTGAGTGTGTTTATATCCCTATGGCATAACACTGGTAACCTAGACATAAGTAGGGTTTCACAGTGTTTTAATTGTAGCAGGTGATGTGACCACCAAATGAACTGACCACAACAAGGCCTGCTTATGTCATCAAGCATAATATGTCCTAAACTGACTACCACTAGCAAACATGAGGTATGTTGTATGCAACATGTACTGTGATCTGTAGTATGTACCATTACATAGGTAAGTGTTCACACATGCATATAGCCAACTTGCAGTACATGTGCACACTGGTGTGTCCTGTACACAGTGATTGGAAATGGTACTAGTCTCAAAATAGCCTTGTTTGTGTTTGAGCCTTTTAGAGCATTGTACATCATGCAATGGAAACATAGGATGTTTGAAATGAACTAGAATAATGGCCATACAACCCTTACAGTCATAGACATCATCATACCTGTAGTTACAGGATCAACACATATTGCCCTAGTTTTGCCCTAGTCCAAGAGGGACACAGGCAGATGCCCTGTGTTGAGATGATGGTGACACAGCCAATTAGATAGATGGCATCTGTTGAGGTGCACTGAGGTGCTCTGTGTTCCAGTAGGCAGGCTCCTGTTCCAAGGGTGTGTTTCAGTCTGCTAGACAAAGCTCTCCCACAGCCATGTAGTACTAACATTGCATACTAGGTTAATGCACTTAAAGTGAGTCATCCATCTACTATGCTAAACAGCCAATACAACATCATACAACATAAGGTACACAAAGGTATGTGGTGCACTCATGACAAATGCCAGCATACAGAATCTGTCCGTAACCACTACAAGTGGTGTGGTGAACCAACACTGCATTACACAAGTTCTTGTTAACTAATATAGTCACCCTGTGCATTAGACACATAGCTTAATTTTCTTGCATCGATGGTGAGGATAACAGGGATGTGGCATAGGTATCATCACTTGCACAGGGTATTGTGTGGGGGTGCAGGAGGCCTAGGCTGGCCCAAATGGTAGACAGCATGAGTGTGAGTCAGCAGGAGAGCATGTAAGATGGACCATGGAGTGGTGCCATATGTATCTGTAGGTGACTTGCATTTGACAGTGGTGTGTGAGTGTGTGCCTGTACACAATCAAACTCAGTGCTAGCCCTACACATGTGCATGTTGGACAGCTTTGGACCATACATGATAGAGCTGACTGTTCACCATCTCTGTCCATGTACACGGGAACTGTATCTGCCAGGAGCTGAACTGGCACCCCCATGCCAAGGTCAGAAACAGTGCTAGTACCTGACAGTGTCTGTTGTCTGCTGAGACAGTGTCCCCCGTGGGACCACCCAGGACCACATGCCCATGGCCTGCCATATCTTAGTGTGGACAGCACACTCCCATCTGTACTGCTGGATGTACTGTCCCTATGGCAGCATGAGTGTACATGGCCACATGGACTCTCAGGTGATAGTGTCACTGACCTATGTCCATGGGTCCGATGCCCAGTTCCAACCACATGTTCCAGCACAGACACTGTGCAGTCCAAGGCAGACACTATCTTAGCTCACCTTCTGTCCACTGCATCAGTCACCAGATTCAGTGTGTCCACAATGCAGTGGAGTTAGTCATGGTTGTCAGAATGTGCTGCATCCATAACCAGAAGCATACTTCTGGTGTTCCATTCAGAATGTGCCTATGCCTCCATGACAGCCCGAACCATGCACTGAGTGACCTGTGATATGACATCTGAAACAGGTGGTGGATGGACAGCAGGCCTTCTACAAGCACCCCTGTCAATTCACCTGTGTGGGACATCTCCAGCTCTCTGGCTATGGCCAGTGTCTACACTCACTGGAGTCATAATTGCCACACTTCCTGTTCCCACTCTCTGACTGTGCAATATCTGTGGCCTCTGGGGATAGGGCATGTGTGGGCATACAAACTATGTGTGGTGACAATGGAGGCAGAAGATGGATGTCTGCCTCTGGTACAGATTCAGCCCCCAACACCCCACCTGTGCCTCACTGTGGCCACCATCATCATCAGAGTCCAAAGAGACACTGACATCAGGTTGTGTAGGGGACAGACACCAAACCCCATGGTCACCTGCAATAAGAAAGAAAAAAACAGTACATTAATGCCTGTACTATTGTGTACAAAAAGTCTCCAAGACTCATAACAATGAAGACTCACAACTCAATTAGTGGTTAAACAACTTTTTCTCTGCCCACAAAACACTTCCTCAGAACAAAATACAAATCCAACTCAGGACCTGTATAACAATTAGTTGAAGTAAATCAAGCAAAACATGACCAGTAATATTTACCTTTTAATTAATCAGTATGACATTATACTTGAAAAAAAAAAACAACACATAAAAACCCAGTACATCTTTCTTAACAAATATTTGGAAATAAACATTCCACTGCCTAATGTATTTAACTTCAACCTGTTGCATTTTAAAAGGCATTTTAAATTCCTTGCCTCATTTAAACCAGGTGACTTATCTGCTCTTAACTGTAACTGCCAAAGTGTATCTGTTTGTTGAACTACACTCCTGTGACTACCCCTTCCAGAAACCTTAGGTACCTGTTTCAAACTGGAAATTAAAAATATCCTACACTATTCGCACACATAGCTATACTTACATAGGGCATTATTTTGGCCCTTAACCATACTAGAATATTATTGTGCCTTAACAAAATAAGTGTCATGCTTACCAGGTGCTGAACCATGGCCTTGGGCAATACCTGACAAACCTGTAAAAAGTTGAGGGTGGGATAATGTCAGTACCACTGCATGTTGCAGCACAACAAGGTAAAATGTCCATATATCTCACATTTACAGTAGCTTCTGTGTTACTTGTTGTATTGGTCACAGTCAGAGTAGGAGTGTATAACTGAGGTTAAGCCCCCACCAAAGAACAAAGACCTAATACCGACATAAAAGCATATACAGCCTGACATACTACCTGCTACAGAATTACAGTGCTGATCACAGTCTGCACAGTCCTCAACTGTGGAAATTGTGGCACCCACCTCCACGATGTATAGTGTGATGGATGCCTGGGAGCTGTTGTGTGTGGCTAGGTACACCAGGAATTCCTCAGTGGCTGAGAATGGTTGTTCTGCTGCAGGCCCTCCACTGTTGACAGCATGATCCCTGGCTACATCTGCTGCCCTTCACTGTGCAGCATTTATCATGTCGGTTGTCTGGTGTAGAACCTGCTCATATGTCCTACCCTGCCGGCCCATGCCATTCAAATCACTGACAAGTTCTGCCCACAATGCAGCCCACTTTTCCCTGTTTTTTCTCCCCCTACTTAGTAGGATGTGATGATGTTGCTTTAGCACTTGCAGTATAGTTTCATTCTCAGTATCTGAGAAGGGTGCATGGCATTTGCAGTACATAATTCCTGAAAGACAACAAAAGGGGAACACATCAAAGGACTCACATATGTGGACATACATTATGTACTGATACAGTAAGGTCAAAATAGTTGGTACTAACCACTGCTTCCTCACACATGCCATACTCCACAATGTGCAAGTAAACAGTGTGGATACAACTGAGATAGTAGCAATAGTTAGGTATCCCTGTGTGTGCCATGACAGCTAGTGCTGTATTATCATACATCCAACACTCAGCTCTACTGTGGTGTATCCCTTATGGGCACCCCCTTGGTAATATGTAATATAAACAATGGTACATGAATAGCGGCGTGTTATTACAACCACTATAAAGGGACAGTCCAATGAGACCAGTGTGTCACAATGACAAAAGACAATCACCCTTGATGTTTTGTACATCCTGTGTATGTGTCAGACAGCAGGAGGTCACTGACATGTCATTATCACAGGTCTAAGACAGGCTTACTGCTGTACTCACGATTCCCCATATGTCTATTCACCCATCTGCAACCTGTTGTACACAAAAACATTTACATACCTGATGGAGTGCAGTACTCCTCTGTAGATATGTGGTGATAGTATAGTTGTCACAATAGACTGCTCTGTGTGAGGAAGGTCTCATAAAGAATGATTCCCCATAGCCAGCTGCTTGCCTTTTAAACATGCTTCCCAGCAGTAGGTGATTACCTCTAAATCAATTTGTGGTTCTGAAATGCTAACGGCAGCCAAAATAGCTGATTTGCACTATCATCAGCCAATAACATGCAACTACTGTAGAATATATAAGGTTTTCATGTAGATTAGGGCCCCTTTCTAATATTTTGTGCTGGACATTACTGTGGTGAGGAGACTACTAGGTCTGCAGCAGACACCTTTACATAGAGATGGGTGTGCTACAGCAGGTAATAGACATAGGCAGAGAGTGTGAAGCCTTTGGAGGACAACAAGCTGTAGGAGTAACTGTGGGAGCTGTGTTAGCCTTGTTGTAGAGCCAGGCCCAGAGTGAGAGTACCCTCTATACTCCAATGAAGGCATGTCTTTAAGCTAAGTATGTTTGGCAACGTTATTAATAGAGTACTAGGTAACATGTTTGGTGTGTCCTTGAGCAAGATGGGGTATATACCTATATCTATATTTACATATATATATATATATATATATATATATATATATATATATATATATATATATATATATACACACACACACACACATATATATATATATATATATATATATATATATATATATATATATATATATACATACACACACACACACACACACACACACACACACACACACACACACACACACAATATGCATATATATATATATATATATATATATATATATATATATATGAATATGTCCAACATTTAGTCATCTGCCAGGCCATTTATTATAGTCAGGTAGTAATTTGCAGTGTGTATGAGGGAAATCCTTGTTACAAGCAGGGACTTCAAATTTGTATGTTCGTTGTTTACCTGTGGTAATCTACACTGTGTCTCTGAAAGGATTTTGTGGTGCACTCTGATATTACTAGCCCTCATTTGCAGTACCTGAGTTGACATTCTCTGAGAATGCATATTACTGCATGATGTGACAATTTATGCACATATATATTTGATATTGGGATACGTGAAGTGTGTTCCTACCTGCAGGCCTGTGACTTCCATCAGGTAAAAGCAGTCAATTCATTTGACATGCATTGTGTGGATAAAGAGTGCATGAGTCTGTCATTAATTGTTGACTTTACAATACTGAAAATTCAGCGCTACACACCACTGGATTTGAAGCCGGGACTGTGTGTGGCAAAAATGTACTGCTTATGAGGCATTTAACAGACTGAGCTACTGAGTCACTGCTGCATCAGGTGTATTTGCAAGCCATATGTGCACACCTACAGGCTGTGACAATCATGTTCTACATCCATCAGTATGTGCAAGGCTTTATATGGATACATGAATACATTTCTGCAACAGGGTCCCAGTTGCACATGTATTTTGCCATTAATGCCTTAATAGGTATCTTTCTACATTTTGCTGATAAAAGGACACATATACCTATTATCAGAGGCCTCGCTTACATCCCTTATTATGTTTTTAGCTTTGTGGTGGTGTACTATTACACCAGATACCCAGGAACTCTCCCATGTTTTTCCTTTAGTTTTATTCAAGATTGCGTGGCACTGTGCACCATGTAGCTATGCTGAAACGTGCTTAATGACTATAACTGGCAATTAAGAGATCTTTTTTAAAGCACCTATTTTAAGTAAGAGTTCCATTGTGTGGCAAGTTAATGGGATGGTCTCGGGTTTGAAGCATCGGACAGGTTCATAGGTTCATAAGTGTGTAATAGGCTAATGGCCCTGGAGCCTTTACAAGCCTAGCCCCATAAAATTGCCCAGGCACCATGCCACCCGACGTTAGTTCACAGTGCCATATCCAGTAGGGCAACTGGAATGATCCCTTCAGTGAACTTTCTGTTACCCATCCACTCATCAAGATTTCTCTTGAAGAGGGCCAGTGAGGTGCTCTGCTTGACATGAATGGGAAGCTTATCCCAAAGTATGAGTAATCTTTGGGAGATGAAATTGTCCCTCCAGCATGTTCTGTTAATTGTGGTAATGAGGTTGTAATCTCTGGAGCATGTGGTGTGGGGGATTTCTTTAGGTGTAGTATTTCAAGTAGTGCTGGGTCAGACATGGCTTTGTAAGTCAAGCAGAGATCACCTCTAAGTAGATGATAAGAGACTGAGAACAGCTGAACTTTCTTGAGTCTGTCCATGTAGCAGATGTGTTTAAGGCCTATGATCCTTTTTGTGATGTACTTTTGTGGACTCTCCAGCTGTTGTAGGTGTCTGGTCAGGTACATGCCAAATGAGGCATTATATTTGATGATTGGCTTAATGAGGGATGAGTAGAGAGGGATGAATACCTCTTTCTTCCTGGATGTGAAACATTTGGTTATAACATGTGCCATGTAGAAGGACTTTCTGACCACAGTGGCAATGTGGTGGTCAAAGATGAGGTGGCTGTCGACCTGGGTACCCAGATCTCTTATGGCTCCTTCGCTGTTAAGTGGGCTCCCATCAATGTGGTAATTTGTGGGAACTGAGTTTTTCCAAAGGGGGATGATAATGCATTTTTTGGCATTAAGCTTCAGGCCATGGTTCCGACACCAGTCATTGGTCTCAGAGAGGCCCTTTTGTTGGATGTCTGTATCACTTGGGGAGTTGATAATGACTCATAGCTTGTAGTCATCAGCGAACTTCGTCAACCAGAGTTCTTCTGTGTTAGCCTGGACTTCTAAAAAGTAGATGCAAACAGGAGATGGCCCAGGACCGAGCCCTGTGGGACTCCACTCATGAAAGATCGACAGTCTGACTTGGAATCTATAACTTTCACTCTGTGGGTAATGTCTGTGAGCCAATTTGCAACCCACTTAGTGATGTAAGGATTGATGCCTAGTTTGGTGAGTTTATCCATGATACCTGAGTGGGGAATGGTATCAAAGGCCTTGGCCAGGTCGAGGTAGGCTGTATGCACTGCCTTACCCTCATCCACAGCCTTGGTGACTGCCTCAAAGAAGTCAACCAGATTCAGCAGGCAAGATCTCCCCTGGACAAAGCCAAACTGTGTGGGGTCAAGAGTTTGGAAATTGCCTATATCTTTGTTAAGCAGGTCCATGATGATGATGCACTCCATAGCTTTGCATACCAGACTCATCAGGCTAATGGAGCGATAGTTCCCAGGGTCTGTAGTTGCTCCCCTTTTATGGAGCAGGATGACTGTAACAGTGTGCCATTCATTAGAAACATAGCCTTAGGTAAGGCTGTGATTAAACAGGGCACACAGATGTGGTGCCAGTTCATTTTGTAGCTCATGTAGGATGCAGCCAGGGATATTATCAGGTTCCATGGATGCTGTATCCTTGGTTTTAGACAATGCAGCTTTTACCTGTGTCACAAACATGGTGTGTACCAGGCTTTCTTCTGGTATTTTGATAAGGCCCTTGGGAGGGAGACAGGGGTAAACTTGGTACTGAATCTGTCTGCCAGCATTTTGGCTATATCTGTTGGCTCAGTATAGGAGGTGCCATTGTGCAATCACTCAGAGCAAATCTGGGTATTGTCTTTGAGGTTTTTGAAATAGCTATAGAAGGTTTTGTGGTTGTTTTTGATGTCAGCTGCAATTTTATCTTCATAGCTGGCTTTTGAGGATTTGATAAGGGATCTCTGCTTTTTGTTGAGACTGATAAGGGAGGTTTTCCAGTCTTGTGATTTACTTTTTTCCTGCAACAGTTTATTCCTTCTGTTGTAGAGTTTATTGATGGATGGGCACCACCAGACTGGCTTCCTTTTTTTGTAGGAGAGTGTCTTAGTTCTATATGATATGGCAAGGTCCATACATTTGTGCACATACTCCTACAGTGCATTGGTGTATGATTCAGCAGTCATGCAGCTATTTTCCATTGGCATGGGTGCCGAGGTGTTAGCCACCTCTGTTTTTAGGAGGTCAAGGTCAGCTTTAGACAAGTTTTTCAAGGTGGTCACCTTAGTAGGGGCTGTAGGTGAGATGGAGATTTTGATGGTGATCAGTCTGTGGTCAGATTTAACCAGGGAGGAATTGACTATAGGTGTTGGGCAACAGTCTCCTATGTTAGTGATAACCAGTTCAAGGATGTTGCTTCCTCTAGTGTGGGCCAGAATGAGCTGGTCCAGGGCAATGGGACTTATAAATTCCAGAAAGCATTGGGCCTGTACATTGATACTTGAATAGTTTTCCCAGTTGATGGAAGGGTAGTTGAAGTCACCCAATATGAGAGTATTGGGTTGGACCTTGATAGATTCCAGGGCACTTAGGAAGTTGGAGTGAGAATCTACGGACATGTTTGAGGTTCTGTAGCAGGCTCTGACTTGTATCACCATCTTACCCAGTGTTAATTGCACCTGAAGTATCTTGGATGCATTATGCTGGGCTACCAGTCTAGAGGTGTGCGTATCCTTTAAGAATATGGAGACACCACTGCCTTTAGATCTTCTGACCATATTCTGGAGCTGAAAGGTATGGAATGAGTTGTAGCGTGGGAGAACCGGGGTGCTTTCTGCCTCTTTAAACCTGGTCTCTGTTACAGCACAGATGTTGACATTCTCTATTTTGACGAGAGCTTTGAGTGAGTGCATCATGGGATTTAGACTTCTAGCATTGAGCAGCATGACCCTCAGATTGCATTTGTTTGTACCTGTTATGGTGGAATTTTGGTCTTTGGAATACTGCCTAAAAAGGCACTATAATGATGGTAAGAGCCTTAGCCAGTACCTAGAATCCCAGAGGTGACACATGTAGGCCATCTCAGTGAAAGCATCGAGGTCTGTCGGTCATATCGTCCCAGGTAGACAGATACTGGATCCCCTTAGAATGACACCAGAAACTTAACCAAATGTTGAAGTCAATCATTTTCTGCTCATACTGTGGTATCATTCTGGGTGATGGTAGAATACTGCTAAGGGCTAGTGTCATATTTGCCTGGGCCACATAATCCGAGAGTTCCATCACATCTCTTTTCATGTAGTCCAGAGAGGTACATCTCAGGTCATTCATATCCACATGGACAATGACTGAGTCATATTTGTACTTGTTGTGGAGTGACCTGAGTGCATGTGGTTTGTGGCAGATCCTGGCACCTGATAGACAACTGATTGTCACCTTCTCCTTGTTCAACCTAGTGAATGGGACATCAGTGTGCCTCACAATTGAGTCTCCTATGATTAGTACATTGGACAAAGCGTTTGCCTTAAGGGCTTGGTTTGAGGGGCACACTGTGGTGGTGAGTTATGTGTTCTGGGGTTGGTGTTGTGTTGTGGTGGTCGAGTGCATTTCTGTCTCGGGGGTCTCTGTTGTTTGCGTAAATTTTTATTGAGAGTCTCTGCAAAGGTGGTTGTATGGTTTGTGTTTCTATGTGTGTTGTGATGGTTGGTGTTTTGAAGGGCTGCGCGTTCTATGCAGTGAGTTGCAAGTGTTGAACTTCTCTTGACCACCTAGTCTGGTCTTAGTTGGAGCATGCACTGCTTCCAGTTTGATGATATAAGTGCATCTCTCACAGGTATGAGTTTTGGGAGGTAAGAGGACAGGGATTTCAAGGTACATTAGGCAGTTGCCACACTGTCAGAATCATAGCAGGAGGGGTAGTCATAGCTAAGTACTGGTGCTATTACTGTGTAGAAACAGCTAGTGCTGATAGCACCTAAGTGTGCTACAATAAATGCTACAAAAGCCTGTTAAAATGCTAGCTGATTACCCTAACTGTAGTGTAAGAAGTAAAAGAACAAGCATGTTCTAAGGGGAAAATTGAAGAGCAGGCATTCTGGCACCAGTAATAGTTTACCTCAGCTGAGCACCGCTGCATGGTGCACGAGCTCAAGCTTTTAAACCAGAACGTTGAAAGGGATGGAAAAAATGCCCAAATGGCCAATAAACTACAATTTCTGAACAAGAAACCACTTATCTTGTGGTTAGGCTACCTAGTGCTTACCACTCCCATTGTTAAGCTAGAAGCCTTCTCTACAACACAAAAAGGTCTGGGGGGCTCAGAAACTTACAAAACAGTCATGGATAGAACAAATATGTATCTGGACTAGACTAGTGACAAGAAAGGCAGGAAACAAGCTTGGAACTTTTTTTTTGCAGAAAAGCAGTTAGAACAGTAGCAAAAACACGTTAAATGGAGTACAAGCTAGCACACTTGAGTGAGTAGCAATATTAAGGCAAATACAGTTTAAATAAATGCAGATAAATTAAAAAATGACAAAAAAAACAAGTACAGAAAGCAGTAAATTATGAAAAAAATCAAAATGGAGGCACTTAGAGTATCTCTTTTCTCCTTCCTGCTGCTCTTGTAGTCTGCAGGATGCCAAAACTGGATCTGCGGACCTTAAACAAATGCAAACCCATGTAAACATGGGCTTTTAAACCAGAAAGTGATGGAAAAACTGCCCAAATAGCCAATAAACTACAATTTCTGGGCCAGAAACCACTCCTCTTGTGGTAGATAGGCTACCTAGTGCTTACACTCTCACTGATAAGCTAGAAGGCTTCCTTCTGACACAGAATAGTCTGGGGGTGACTCAGAAACTTACAAAATAGTCCCAGTCTGCAGGACACCAAAAAGTGGATCCACAGAGCTTAAACAAGGGCAAACCCATGTAAACATAGAGTTTTAAACCAGAAAGTTGAAAGAGATGAAGAAACTGCACAAGTGGCCAATAAACTACAATTTTTGTGCCAGAAACCACTCCTCGTGGTTGATAGGATACCTAGTGCTTACCACTCCCTCTGATAAGTTAGAAGGCTTGCCTCCAACCAGAAAGGTTTGGGGGCTCAGAAACTTACAAAACAGTCCTGTATACAGCAAGTCTATATCTGGACTAGACTAGTTACAGGAAAGGTGGGAAACAAGCTTACAAATTTTGTTTTTTTTGCCTTTTTTGCAGAAAAGTAGTTAAAACTGCAGCAAAAAAACACATTAGATGCAGTACAAGCTAGCACATTTGAGTGTGTAGCAATAATAAGCAAGTACAGTTTAAATGAATGCAGATAAATTAAAAATGACAAAAAAGTGCAGAGCAGTACATTATGAAAAAAAAATCAAAATGGAAGCATTTAGAGTATCTCTTGCTCCTTCCAGTTGCTCTTGTAGTCTGCAGGATGCCAAAACTGGATCCACAGAGCTTAAACAAATGCAGACCCATGCAAACACTGATTTTAAACCGGAAAGTTGAAAGGGATGGAAAAACTGCCCAAACAGCTAATAAACTACAATTTGTGGACCAGAAACCACTCTTCTTGTGGTTGATAGAATACGTAGCTCTTACCACTCCTGCTGATAAGCTAGAAGAATTGCCTCCAACACAGAAAGGTCTGGGGAGCTCAGGAACTTACAAAACAGTCCTGGAAACAGCAAATCTGTATCTGGGCTAGGCTAGATTTTTTTGCAGAAAAGCAGTTAAAATAGTAGCAAAACACTTTAAATCGAGTACAAGCTAGCACACTTGAGTGTGTAGCAATATGAAGGCAAATACAGTTTAAGTCAATGCAGATAAATTAAAAATGACAAAAAGCAAGTGCAGAGAGCAGTAAGTTATGAAAAGATCAAAATGGAGGCACTAAGTGCAGAATAAGAGCACTTAGCATTTAAGAGCACATAGAACAGCAAACTAAGGTAATATGGAAAAAGACAGTAAGTAAGAGCACCTGAAGAAAGTATAACTACTTTTATTTAGTGGAGAGGGAGAGAACAGAGCAAATTATGATACTATAGGGGATGTCCTTCCCAAGTGCTCTCTCTGTACACAGCAGAGGAGATGGAGCTGGTAGGAGTGTAAGAAATCAAAATATGATCTCACTGTACTCAGTTGAGTGGGCAAATGAGATGGGCTCAGGAGGAGTGTCGAAAAACAAATTTACAACAGGGGCAGGCAATTCCAAAGCCACCAAGATTAACACCACAACAGGAACAGGGAAGTGGTGGGAGACTAACTGCAGCAAGTCAGAGACCGCAATATTCAATGAAACAAATATCTAATCTAAAATAAGCAAAGTGCAGAGAAAAGTATACTTAAATCAGCTTGTGTGTCCAGTTGATTTTCACAGGTATATCACAGCAGCCAACAGCTCAGATGATGAGCAGAAATCATTCACAGAAATGTGACCAGCACTGATTATGATGCAAACAGAAGCCCCCAGGCTAAGAGTTAACACAGAATTTCAAAAGCAGAATAACAATCTCCTATGAACCCAGATTGTGACACCTTTTTCACACCTCTGGCAACTAACTGCAGCAAGTCAGAGACCGCAATATTCAATGAAACAAATATCTAATCTTAAATTAGCAAAGTGCAGAGAAAAGTATACTTAAAACAGTTTCTGTGCCCGTTTGATTTTCCCAGGTATATCACAGCAGCTAACAGCTCAGATGATGGGCAGGTGTTTATTTTGTAACTGTGTAATAGAATTTTAAGGACACATATAATCAATATAGGTCTATTTAACTGAGCTTAGCAAAACTGCACAATGCAGTGAGCTGTGCCGCATCGTGCTACAAAAATATAAATAAAGGAAAAAAGGGAAGATAGGAAAGTGGTGAAATAGGGTGCAAGCAGGGGGAATAACATAGTGAATGGCAGGTAGGAATGTGCAGAAGGGTGTAAGAAAGACCCATAGCTATCCATTTCTTGTACAGCAGCAACTGTGCACTTTGACAGAATATGTGCATAGATTTGAACTCTCATCCACAGAGACAAGGGTGATGACAACATAACTGCATTGTCAAGCCAATTGAACCAAATTACATGGGAGAAATGGAGAGCTATGTATAGGGTGATATTTTTCTGGGACAGGTGCCCATTTTATTTTTAAGGTGTGAGTGGAATGTTGGGGAGGGGATATAGGTATATATTTGGGAGGTAAGTTCGGTAGGTGAGGATGAATTTGCAGACAGACAAGATAGACAAGACAGCAGATAGGGGCGGTGTGTTACATATGAGGAGGGGTGAACACCTTGGAGAGGGTTGATGTTGTGGAATCCAAGTCCCATGTGCCTCCAGACTGCAGCAGCATGACTCACATTCCCACCCATTGGACTGTCAACACTGCTCCTTCACTGCCCCAAGGGTGGCAGTGCTGGAAGCTGGGCAACAGGGCAAGGCTGCTCCACCAGGTCAGTCAGCATGTCCTCAATCCAGTGCAGGAGGTAGTCAAACTCACGGTAGACTAGCCTGTGTAAAATGATCGGTAGCTCATCCCAGGTGGCAACACCCCCTCCACCACTGCCCACAGGGGGGGGGTCGGGCTCAGTTCTGTGGGGTGGTGCTACCCAATTCTGCATGTAGTGCAGAGGCAGCAGATGGGGCATCACCGAATTGTGTCTCAGATGTGCTGAGGCCCGGTGCAATGGCTGATTAAGGCAAGGTAGGGGGATCAGCCAGAGCCAGCCTACCTTGACTATGCTGTGGTAATTGAGATATAGCAATAAGCTGAGGTTAGTTATGAAATAATCATTGTTAGTATTAACAGCATGGATAATCATTTTAATTAACTCAAATACATATCAATGTATATCATGTGTGACACAACATGAAATAACAGAACAATCAGTATGTTAACAGAATGCCATTAATAGTTAAAGTATAAGGGTAACCACACTGTTATTTAACAAGATATGTTACTTCTTCTTCTTTCAGCTTTTCCCGGTTAGGGGTTGTCACAACGGATCACCTGTCTGCTCATGATTGGCAGTGGAGTTTTACAGTGTTGAGTTGCCAGCCCAGCACTCAACCTTCTACAGAAGGCACACACACATGCACACACTCACACCTAGTGCCAATTTAGAGTGTCCAATCCACCTACAGCATGTCTTTGGGATGTGGGAGGAAACCGGAGCACCCGGAGGAAACCCACGAGACCACAGGGAGGATATGCAGACTCTGGACAGAAGGGACCCCTGCTGAGGATCGAACTGGAGGACCTCTTGCTGTGAGGTAACAATGCTAACCGCTGCACCACCGTGGCTGCCCTTAACAAGATATGTTACTATGAAGTTAAAATAACACATAATAATAATATACCGCATAAGGCCAACAAAACAGTTAATTTAACAAGGTATGTCAATATGAAAGCATAATAACACATAATAATAATAAGCCACATTTCCCAAAATATAGTTATTGTAACAAAATATGTTATAGTCAACCATAATAATAAGTAACAATAATAAATACATGAAAATAAGGGGTGGGGATAGAGAGACAGAGGAAAAACAGTCCATTAGGGACATTGTAGATTATATCCCTGAAAACAGTGCTAATACTTACTCTACTGGTGTGTATTGTCAGTTTTGCGTACAGTGACTACAAGCCTCCTACAGGTGATGTAGCAAGTACATGCCTCTCAAGTTGTTTGCATGGGACAGTATGGGCCAAGCAATAAGAAATGCAGGTACACAACTAGACAGAACAGTTGCACATCATGTGGACTTATATAACTACTACCAATGTGCTCTGTAAGCAGAGTTGGTTATACTTTGCATTCCATGTAATCATTTCTGTGGCAATCCTGTGACAGACAGCTTACACAATATTAAGTACAGTACAAGAAATTGTGACACTTGAGAGGTTGTACAGTACATAAACTAGACAGCAGTTATGCCTTATTTACTGGGCATGGGAATAGAACCCAAGAGGTGTGACTGCAGGGGACATCTGCAAATAATGTAATAGTTGACTGCAGCAACTTAGTAAAGATATGCAATGAATACAGCCATACTGGAAGTAGACAGATTTATTTATGAATCAGCAATACTGGTGAACACATTGTTCTTATTGTTTTTAAAACTCTGTAAAACCTAAACAAAATATCAGTTCATAACATGAACTACCTCACTCATATACCTTTTGTACCTGGGAAGAGAGAAAATGTGAGCATTATCTGACTGATAGTGGACTGGAGATAACCTTGAACCATACTATGAGCTGAACAATACAAATTACAGGACATTATTTTTGCATGCTAGAACTATTACAGCATTATAATTGACTGCAGTGACTGTAGAACACGCATACATGGAATCCAACCATAATGCATATATTAATGCAGCTTTATTTTAGAATCAACACTGCTGGAGAACATTTTTTATTGGTACTGCTTTGAAATATCTGTGAAGTCCACACACAATATCTGCTCATAACATGGGACACTTAACCCATATACCTTTTGTTCCTGGGTGGAGGAAAATGAGAGCATTATGTGACTGTTAATGGCCTGGAGAAAACCTTGACTCATACTATGGGTTTAACCATACATGTTAAATGACAATCTTTTTGCATTCTAGAACTATTACAGTGTTATAATTGACTGTACTGACAGTAGAACACACATGTATGGAATACAACCGTACTGCATATACTAAAACACCTTTAGTTTAGTATCAACAATGCTAGTGAACATTTTGTTTTGTTATTGCTTTGAAATATATGTGAAGTATACACACAATATCTGCCCACAGAGTGTGCTACCTCACCCATATACCTTCATTACTTGAGGAAGGAGAAACAGAGAGCATTATGTGACCAATATTGGCCTGGAGATAACCTTGGGCAGTACTATGAGTTAAGCAATGCAGTTTGCAGGCCATTAGTTTTGCATTCTACAGCTATTACAGTGTTACACTTGACTGAAGCAACCTTGCCATATACAATTAATGCATATAGCTCTACTGAAATGGTTATGACAGCACAATCCTGCTGAATGCCATTTTGTTTACTGTCATTGGTATTGTTTATTTTTTATTGAAATTCAGTTGCTCATGTTCATGTATTGCAGTACAGCTCTAATTGCCCATTTATTGCACTACAGTTCTACTTGCCCTTTTATTGCACTACAGTTTTTCTTGTGTATACTTTAGTGCAGTAAATGCTTTACTGTGTCTTGCTTATTGCACTATAGTTAGCATACTCAATCAGCATTTACCACACTCATGGCACAACCTGGCCAGGCGCCTGGCATGGGACTTGACATTGCGAGCCCTCTCAGATGCAGCTGTTGGGAGAGAAGCACACCATTATGCATACCAGTTTTGCAGACATTCAGCTTGCATTTTTGGTAAGACAGAGAAATACATACTTACAAGCATATGGGGCATTCCCATCTCTAGCTCCTTGGACCCAGGTATCCAAAGCTCCAGTCTTTCTCCTTTTCAGGTCATCATAATGGTGATGACACTGCTCACCTGTGAGGAGGATACCAGTAATACTAGTAAGTTCCCTGGCCAAATGATCCCAGGCCTCTGCTATGAGCCCTGGAATACCTTCACATATACTACTAGGCTACGTGTTAGCATTGCTGAGCACTGCACCACACCATGCAAACACACTTATAAATACATAATTAATCACATCCAGTTTCTATCTTTAAATGAAAACCACAAGACCAGTAAAACCAAAACAGATTTATTCTTCTCTCTCTAGCGCCTCGGCCTCAGTAAGCCTTCAAGGAGTAAACTAACACAGTTGTAAAACACTTTATATAATTACAACAATTAAGACAATAATCAATTAAAAATTAATTAATTCAATTAAATAAATCAATTAAATCACACTTTTCCAGCAGCACTCTGTATTCAATCCATATTTGTACAGAGCCAATCAACGTTCACGTTCGTCTGTACGTTTACCTAATGCCTTAAACAGAGATGATAACAGACGGATTAGTACTACCAGTGCTGATGTGACTAACCAGATGCCAGATAGACAACCCTGTGTTTCAGAGTTACGTGACTTTCCTGATTTACCCTCGCCTGCCAACCAAGATTTTTTTCATGAACGCTTTCCTGACCGGTTTCGTACAGTCGGGGAATATGGTCAACAACGAAAAAGAGGTTATGGAGAGCAGGAATATCAGAGAGGAGGACCACAACATCAATGGAGAGACAATAAAAGAACAAAATGGTACTGATATTTGTCTTACTAACACTGTGGTTAACTTATCTGGATGTCAGATATCTGATAACATTTTGTCTATATTGAATTGTGGTTTGAAATTTGTGCCGACAGTATTGACTAAAGTACATGAATGTAAACTAGAATTATTTAGATTTGTAAGGAAGTTACATTTATGGTAGTATTTTAATAATGTACATAATGACAAACCTGGAGATGAAATTGGGCATGTTAACACTGAAAGTGTAGACTTTGAAAGTGACTCTATAGAGTCTTGTGATTCTTTTGTTTCTTGTGTTAGTGATTTAAATGCCTATTGTCCTATCGATACATCTTGTTTAAGTACAGATAGTAATTTTATGCCTCCATTTGTTCATGAGGGAATAAAACATTTCATGCTATGGTGGATTTTGAGAGTGAGTATCTGTTAAAAAATTTAGAATATAATAATATTCAATGTAATCTGTCTAAACAAGAATGGGTGGAATTAGTACAATTTTCAAAACAGTGTGATTTAGTTGTTAAGCCCTCTGATAAGGGCAACAAAATAGTTATAATGCATCACACACAGTATTTAAAGATGTGTTTAGACTTATTAAATGATGAATCTGTATATTGTATAGTTCAAAAGGATGCACTAGAACAAGCTAAGGAATGTTACAATAACTTAATTTCTAAAGGCTTGAGGTTGGGTTATTGGACTGAATTTGATGTAAAAAAGAAATTAGTATCAGTTGATGTAGGTCCTGCATACTTTTACTGTCTACCTAAAATTCATAAAAATTTCAGTAAACCTCCGGGTAGACCAATTGTTTCAGCCAGAAAATACTTTCTACATAATTTGGGAGTAATATTACATCAGGTATTACTTAAGGAAGTTGTTTGTCTACCATTATATATAAGAGATTCTTTTGATTTTTTGAACAAAATAAAGTCTATCATATGGAATAAAAATATGTATTGGATCACATTAGATGTGAAGAGTCTTTATACTAGTATCCAACACAAATTTGGCTTAGAAGCAATATATAAAAGTATGAGGGACCATCCTTTCACACATTATGTTCTTGATTTAGTTCAATTTTGCCTAGAAAATAATTATTTTTGTTTTGACAACATGATTTTTCATCAAATACAGGGGACAGCAATGGGTGCTCCATTTGCACCGATGTATGCAAATGTATTTATGGGCTTGGTTGAACAAGAATGTATCTATAAGAATGAATTTGTACATAAATATGTAAAAATGTACTATAGATGCATAGATGATTTGATTTTTCTGTGTGAAGATGGTTTCAATAATATAAATAAATTTGTAAGGGAAATTCAGCAAAATAGGTTTAATATTTCTTTTGAAGGACTACAATGTGTACATACAGTTAATTTTCTGGATATTAGGTTAATAGGTCAATGTGGCCATCCAATAGTTACTAGTATACACAGAAAGTTTGGTATGCCACATGATTTTTTGAAGGCCACTAGTTGTCATCCTACCCAAACCATTCAATCCTTACCATATGGTGAATTTTTAAGGATCTCACGTTTATGTAATGATGATAATGTATTCCTATGGGAAATACAATTAACAAAACAAATGTTTTTGAGAAGAGAGTATGATGCTAGATTGCTTGAAACTGACATTCAGAAAATAGTAGAATTAAGATATAATGTACAGAATAGGGGTTATACTTGTTATAAAAATAAGGGTAAATATACTGAAAATAGAATCAACAATTTTGATAAGAATATTTTTTTAGTGTCTACTTATAATATTCTTAGTAGTCATATTAAAAAATGCATATTGCACTTTTGGGAATTTTTAAAGAATTTTGAGGAATTAAATAACTTAATGGTTAAAAAAATAATTTTTTCTTATAAAAGAGGTAGGAGTATTAGAGACATGGTAGTTCATACAATATTTTTTAAACCAGAGTGCAAAATATACTATCAAATCTCTGATTTGGGTACGTTTCCATGTGGAAACTGTAGTATCTGTACATATATACATAGAGTATTTACTAGTATTAATAATGTTAGGTTTACTCCTGATGGATTATACAATTGTAGGACACAGAAGGTAATTTATGCAATTAAATGTGGGTGTAATAAGTTTTATATTGGTCAAACAAAAAGGATGTTCAAAGTTAGATTACTTGAACATTTAAGGGACATAAGAAATAAAAAAGTAGAGAGCCCATTAGCGTTACATTTCTGTGAACATCACAATGGAATAAGTGACAGTTTACAAGTGACTATTTTACAACAAGTAGCTGGTATTGAATCAGATGGTTATATGGTTGAAAAGTTACTTTTAAGTAAAGAAACTATTTTTATTTTAAAATATGGCACTTTGTTACCAAATGGATTGAATACAGAGTGCTGCTGGAAAAGTGTGATTTAATTGATTTATTTAATTGGATTAATTAATTTTTAATTGATTATTGTCTTAATTGTTGTAATTATATAAAGTGTTTTACAACTGCGTTAGTTTACTCCTTGAAGGCTTACTGAGGCCGAGGCGCTAGAGAGAGAAGAATAAATCTGTTTTGGTTTTACTGGTCTTGTGGTTTTCATTTATCTGCCTTCTACTTGTTGTTGCTGTATTCTATCTTTAAATGTCTGGCTGGTGTCAGCTATGTATGTATAAGCTCCACTCAGCTCTGCTGCACTCCACTGCACCATGCAAATGGCAATTAAAAAAATAAAAATTAAATGTATTAAATTAAAGTATTAAAAAATTTAATTATGCTAATTAATTACATCTGGTTTCTATTTTTATATGCCTGGCAGGTGTCAGCTGTCTATATCTGAGTATAGCTTGGCATTGCTGCGCTCCATGCCGTGCCTTCCAAACATGAAGAAGAAAAAAAAGAAAAAAAAAGAAAAGATCATAAAAATGACATATTATACATTTGATATACTTCACAACATTACAACAGTATTAGAGGGAGCCTCACACTCATCTGCTGCCACACCGGTAGCCGCTACACCTCTCCCTACACTGATTCAAAATCCCTGTTTCTCAGCTCTCCCTCATTAATATGCATGGTGCTCTGCCGAGGGGGAACCGTGGCCGTGTACACAGATACATTCCATCTAGGCTCTACATAGTGCCTACAAGGATTTTATTAAATCCCGGGGACGGTTTTGCATGTTGCTAAATTATGCTAATTTCTACTGTACTTTATGACATTTCATGTAACATGAAGCTGTTTTGACCATTGTGTTTGTTCTACATTGCTGTGTTGTGCAGACTTTGTGCAGCACTGTGTTACTTGCCACTGATTTGTTGATGTGTATTATAAAGTGGTCCGCTGTCACATTTGAAATACTTTAGCAACGGGTGTGCACCTGACATTGCATTTTTTACTAAGAATGTCAAAAGATATGCAAACATCTTTAGCACGATTGAGTGTACCAAGATCCAATGGAAGGGATAACTATTCTTGGATTGTATAAAGAAAATGAAAGTGGAGGCTCTTCTGATTAAAACAAAAACAAGCTACATTGTGCCATTTTTTTTCTGCCAGCATATGTATGAAAAACATGTTGCATCTATTTTATATTAATATATTTAAAATATCTTTCCAGTAAAGTACCTTTTATAAAGACAAGATGAAAATGCCAAGCCAAAAATATAAAAAAAAATAGTTTTCTGCATATGTTCATGCAACAATAACTGTTATAACCAGGGTCATATTTTTCCAAAAGAAAATTCTTAATAAAGTTGTTAAAATGAAACATTCTCTGAGTAGTGTAGAAATAAATTATGTAAAGAAAGGCTTGATTTTTTGGATCATATAATTTACAAAAGTAAGTTTATTTTGCTTTTATGTTCCACTTGTATTCTCATTTTACTTTATTCATTACCCTCACATTTGACATATGCCTTTTTTCTGGCTTGTCTTATAAATATCCTGATGAAATTATAATATCAGCTATGGAAACAGAATGTGCTTGTTAATTTCACAATTCAGCTCATGAAAACAAAATCTGTTACAGTGCTAACCAGCTGTTTGTAAAAGTGACACGTAGAAGGCACCAGCACTGAGAAGAAAGAAATGTAGGAAGAAACCTTTAGTGGTCAAGGGGGCAATAATCCACTGTGCTGCTGAATCAGTTGTCTAACTGAATGCAAGTTTTAGCAATACTGATTTCTTGGAAATTATACAGGTTTACAATTACGAATCACATCTCTATTATTTGACATGAAATTGATCCCTACCAAACTGCCAAAATATTGCACATCTACATTCCATTGATGATGCAACCTGTCATTTTACACAATTATTGCCATATGTCACAAAACTATTTTTATACTGCCCCACCTTGTGAGCAAGAAGCCCCTCCCCTCCTCTACATATATATATATATATATATATATATATATATATATATATATATATATATATATATATATATACTAACTCTGAGATCACACAAATACAAAGAAAAGTAAAAATGTGTAATACAAAAATCAAACTTACCTTCGCTTATTCTTTGTTTTCTCTAGCCAGAAACTAATGACCATCATCAGTGATAATTCAGAGTTGACATACAAACAACATGGACAACACAATCTTTGTACCTTTTACCTGAGATATTTTGTGTCTTGACTACAAGTGACACCATAAGCAATATTGATCGCATTTACACATAATAAAGAAATTGCTATTTACCTTCACAATGTTTTATAGCTCCTGTGACCAAAATCTAAAGCCTAGAATAAGTGATAACTCAGATTCAATGTACTAATAACATGGACAACAGAAACATCATACCTTTTACCTGAAATATTTTGTGTCTTTATTAAAAGTGACACAGCAAATGAGGTGTGATAACAAACCAACTTGTACAGGGACATCTTTAGGTGGGGGTTAGATAGAAATAGTAATGGAAATTAAGAAGACAGAGGAAGTAGGGTGGAGGGATGAAAGGGTTAAATGGGAATGAGGGATGATTTGGAGGAAATGAGATAAGGTTAGAGAGGGGCTTAATAGGTTTATGCAAGTGTAACTTTATGGAATCACATTTTGGCGTGAACTTGCTACTGCAAGGATTACATCCATGATGACCAGTAGGTACTTTTGAAACAGGTAGGCCTCAGGTTAATATTGGTAGGTATGATGCAAGTGGTAAATGTATAATTTTTTTCCACAAAGTATGTGGTTATGGATGTGCATGGTTGCAGTTTTGTACTTGCGGACATGGGCTCCTACATGAGTTGTTAGTTGTTAGTATTGCTTTGCAGGCTTTCTGAATTCTCTGGTGTGGTTTTCTTGGTCGGCCATTCTATTGTTAATATTGTTTCATTGTTCCCCACTTTGTGAGTAAAGGGCTCTTTTTTGGGTTGTTAGGGCCCCTGTTTTGGAAGTTCAGTTTTCTTTTTGTCTCATCACCCATGCTTGTTGTAGTGGTTTTGTTGAAAGAGACCTTTTATTGTTGGTATTAGTGGCTGTTCCTTTGCTGGGAGAATTCTCAAATACATGAGAGAAGCTTTGCAAGGTGCTTGCGAATAACGGTTGCGTGCTGCACATGAGAGACAGTTGTTAGCACTGTTATTTCATAATACATCTTACCCAGCTGGTATATATAAGAAAAAGACTTCGTGGAATATCAGATTATGGTGTGAGCTTGTCAGGAAGTTACGCCTGAGATAACCAGTAGTACATGTAGCAGTGCAGCTAGGTTTTGGAATAAGAGAATAGCCTTCAGTTTTGGGATTTATTAATAGTTTTGGGACTGCAGTGGGGGAGACTGGGGTATGGATTGAACTTATAGTTTCAATTTTCTTTGGGTAGTTTATACATATATATATATATGTATATATATATATATATATATATGTATATGTGTGTGTGTATATATATATATATATATATATATATATATATATATATATATATATATATATATATATATATATATATATAGGTCCCCTACGAAATACCAAATGCTCAGAATCCTGACGCCCAAATTACCGAGACCAGAAGCCTGATACCCCACATTACCGAAAGACTAGAAACACGAATGATACCCCACATTACCGAAAGACTAGAAACACGAATGATACCCCACATTACCGAAAGACTAGAAACGCGAAATTCAAAATCCCGATGTTAAGGGATATTGAGTTAGTGCTTCTGGTGTTGCGGTTCAGGTAAGTATCTGTGTGTAAGTGTGCTTGTGAGTGGCTTTAGAGTGTGTTAGTGTGTGTTGTGACTGTGGTGTGTGTATGTGAGGGACTGTAATGTGTGGGTGAGTTTGCCTTGTGTGTGTGTTTGTGCAATCTCGGAGTTAGAATATTAAAGTAGGGGGGGTATGGGGGGTGCAGGGGGGCTTGTCCCCCTACTTAACTATAGTGTAGGATTATTTGTTTGGGATTGGGGAGTCACTGTGTGCATGTGTATGTGTGTACTGTATGTGTGTTGATCATTTGCGATTTTGAATTTCGCGTTTGTGGTCCGTCGGTCTTCTCGTTTTTCAGGTATTTGGTCTCGGGATTAGTTTCGGTCTTTCGTAGTGAACCTGTATATATATATATATATATATATATATATATATATATATATATATATACACATACATACATATACCTAAATGATTCTATTGCTCTATTGCTTCTCTGGTCAAAGGTGGTGTGTTTGTTATGGATTTTTGGGGTAGTGTGGTATAGTTTTCTTTGCTTTTGCTGTTCCTTGTTGCTTTACTTGTGTTTTGAAGTTTCATTGCTCATTGATGGATTAAGGTTGTGGCTCATCTCCATATGTTTACTGTGGTGCTTTATAGTTAATTTTTCCCCTTTTGCAGCACATATTCAAACTCTTATCTTGAATGTTTTTTGAGACTACAAGTTTTATGGGCAGTAGCACTCTTATAATTTAGTCAGTGGATTGCTTCATCCACATGCTTGGTACAAAATGTATCGTGAAACTGATGGGTCTTTACCAAAATTTCAGATCACGGGGAAGAAGCCTGGCTACAGGAATCAAATATCCATATCATTGTTGGTTTGGGTTAATTTAGTAACTGCTCATGGCCAAGTTCATCAGTCCTCTGTTATTTTTCATACCCATTGGTAATTTACTGTCCTGCTGGCTCCCGCCTGTCACGTTTTTTTCTTCATGGTCCATGAAGCACCTGCACACACTGTTTTCATGGTCATGCACAATTGCATTACAGGGACTGTTACAGCCATTAGGGTATATGGCAGGGTTGATATGTTTACCGCTCGTATATCCAGTTATATGCATTTGGTTAGGCCACCCTTATAGACTGATTACCAGTGCCGTGCATTGTTACTATCAGGAAAAATGGAGTGGCCACCAAGGTATATTATTAGTTCAAAAATATTAGCCTTCCCTCTTTAATCCCTCCAAGAACTGATTACTTTTGTAGACATTGTGGTTGAATTACACTTAATAAATAATGGCAATGGTTTGAGATTAGCACATGGGCTTTAGGAGGAACAGCTTATTTATGTTTGGCCCCCCTTTACACAAATGGTGTTTTTTTGGAAAATTAGTGGTAAATCATTAAAGACTTGAAGTTAGAAAATGCTGACATGCATTTGGGTTTCAGACTTCATACCATGTGAAAGTCACTGGAATGCAGGGCCTGTTGTTCTATCAAGTTTCTAAGTTTGTAGGAGCAATGTTTGCAATTGACTCTATTTTCAGTATCGTAGTGGACACTGCACATCAATGTGATGTTACAGTGTTGTACTTACCTGTTTACTTTTAGATTTCATTTTAGAATAAACCAGAGAATTTGTAACTTGTAAACTAGAAAGCTTTTAGGACTTTTTACTTTTGGTATTGATGGCTGTATCCTTTATGTCTACATTTGTTTGTTGCTTCTTTGTCTCTGGCTTGCATTCACTTTAATTGCTATTTGCAGTAACCAGAGTTTGCTACTGAGTCCCCAGACTGGCTGTGTTATGGAGTGAGCATAGTGACATTGTGTTTGCTTCATAGACAAAAGGTAAAGGATTTGATTCTCACCTTTATTTTTATTTTTTTGGTGGGGGTGTCACTGAGCCTGTATGGATGTAGGGGCCGAATTGGTGAAACTATGAAAGGGATGGTGTGTTTCTTCATTTTCCATCACTTTCTAAGCACAGTAATGTTAAATTGTTCTTACAAGGTAGTTAACCTCTCCACGATAGTAATGGAGACCCCTTTTATGTTAAAGGGAAGGCAAGTGTTAGCAGGAGAGCACAAATAAGGTCTGGCTTTTAACATTGCAATTAAAGATGGTGGACTGCTTGTGTAAAATTGGGGGGGCAGGCAGTTTTTGGGTGGTGGAGGGATCAGAGTTTAAGTGTATATCTCTTTTGTTGAATTCGCAAGTGTGCTTGGATTCATTCACCCACATGGTCACAATCGAGGTTGTTTGTGACATCTTGTATTAATTTGTTTCTCCGAGAAGTTTGCAGTCAGTGCATTTTAGGCACATAATGCTGAGTATGGCTCCATTAGCAAGTGAAATTGGTAATTAAATGGATGCAGTAGAAGGGGGATCTGCTTGTGTTTGTCTGTGAGAATAAGTGGATGGTGAGGGTGTTCGCAGTTCTGTTCCTCTACTATGCAAATGCTCATCTAAAACCTGTTGAAAGTTTGGTAATATTATGGGGGTAATGTTAGGTAACGCTTCCCCCTTTAACACGGATGCCACTGCAGGCTGTGTGAACTGCTGTACTGGCAGAAGTATGGGATGATTTAAAATTTCTTTACCTTCATTGTTTCTCCTTTCATTGCTAAGATGAGGAACACTGCCACTTATGTGGAAGAAGGGTAGAAGAGGGAACACTTGCAATGGCTCAAAGAAGCTCATAGAATGGTTAAAAGGTGATAATTTCATTTATAGAATAGGCATTTTAAGTGAATAATATGATTCAGTTCTATTTATCCCTAATACCAGTTAAATTGTTGACAGTGAAGGTGTGACCGGCTTTTTAATGTGGAACATTGAAGAACATTAACCTTTATAGCCCAACTAAGGAACATTCTTTATAACATGCGGGACTCTTGCGAGGTATGGATAGGCTATGGAGGTGTTTTTCTCTTTGATTTAAGCATCTTAAGTTTCATTGCTGGGTACTTGTTGCTGTTAACGTTGCTTGTAGATTAAGACAGCATATGACAGAAGCTGCCAAGGTTACACTTTCTAACAGATGAATATGTAGTTGTTTACATTTTTAATTTGTGTAAGTGATTGTGCAGGGAAGTTTGTGTAGCACTTGTTTATCGAAATGCTTCCAAGACTCATCCCTCTATTTCAGAGGATTTACATTTGTCTTCTTCTTTGTAGATGGTGGTGCTGTGATGGGTATTTCAACTGCTGCAGTACTATGCAGTGAGGTCACAGATGGTGGGAGCACAGAGTTCATCTTTGGCAGGTAATGACCTGGGAATCATTGTGAAGGTACTATTAGTAGTTAGGTAAGTGAGAATTTAGTTAATAGACAAATGTTATAAAAGGTTATGATTATTAGTTTAGCACTGGATAGGGATCATTGGTTTAATCTCAGACATTTGGACAATTGGTTACTTTGGGTATTTATGTGACAGGTCTTTGGGAGGTGATGACATGGATCCAGTTTGGTTAGAGAGGATGGAGTACACCAAATGATGTTTGGCCTAATCCCTTTTAATATGCAGTTAGGTTGTTGGAAGTTTTGATAGGGTGGAGGGGAATGGCTTGATTAGGCTGGTTGGTAGAGAAAAGGGGCAGGCTTGCCCTCTTCTGCTCCCCCTCTGGTGTTGGATGTTTATTTCAATGAGCTGGGAAAGGAAAGTGAGCAGCTGGACATTACTTGATAAGTAAAATAAGTGAGTGGAGGTAAGGGTGCTGCTTATTTGGCTGGATGTTTAATTCAATAAGTGGTAAATGAAGAGAACAATGAGACACTAGTTCATAAGTAAAATAATCGAGAGGAGGTATGGACGCTGCTTATTAGGTCAGGATGAGCAAGATCACACTGTCCTAGTTAACACTACATGGATGTTTATGCTCTGATTAATTTCAACTATACTTTGTTTAAGTTGTAATTAATAAATATTGGTTAACAAAGTTATATTTATGGAAGTTTAATAAAGGTTGTCAAATGTCATTTGGTGGGATGTGTTTATTGAAGGAGACTGGGACAAATGAAGTTTAGTAACAAACCAATTTGCCTAGGGACGTCTCCAGGTGGGGATTAGATAGAAGTAGTAGTGGGAATTAAGAGGGTAGGGTAAGTAGGGTGGGGGGGATGAAAGGGTTAAATCAGAATGGGGGATAATTGGGAGGAAATTAGGTAAGGGTAGGGAGGGGCTTAATAGGTTTATGCAAGTGTAACTGGCTAAGGAATTACACTTTGGCGTGAACTTGCTACCCACCCTCCCTCCCCATTTTTGGTAGAACAGTGGGGGATTGTGGTTATTTTATAAGTCTTGCTAAGGTGGAGAAGAGAGGCAAGCTTGCCCTCTTCTGTCCCTCCTCTGGTGTTGGATGTTCATTTCAATGAACTGGGAAAGGAAAGTGAGCAGTTGGATGCTGCTTAATAAGTAAAATAAGTGAGCGGAGGTAAGGGTGCTGCTTATTTGGTTGGATGTATAATTTAATAAGTGGTAAATGAAGTGAGCGATGGGACTCTGCTTCATAAGTAAAATAAACAAGTGGCAGTATGAATGCTGCTTATACTGGGTCAGGATGAGCGAGGTCACACTGTCCTAGTCAACATTACATGGATGTTTATGCTCTGATTACTATAAACACTACTATATTTAAGTTGTAATTAACAAATATTGGTTAACAAAGTTATATTTATGGAAGTTTAATAAAGGTCATCAAATGCCATTTGGTGTGATGCATTTATTGAAGGAGACCAGGAAAAAGAATATTGTTCCCTTTTATACACAATAAAAACATGACAGGTTATAATAATTTACATATTTTATTTACTCAAACTGGTTCGCATTGAATACAAAGAGGTATCATTGTAGAATGTACACACTGAATACGTAACAGAGACATCTTATTTGAAAACAAATACCAGATTCATAAGACAAGAAAAAAAAAACAGTTTTGAATATTGATATATGCATTATTTCAAACAGAGGATTATTCAGCAACATATTCCCAGAATAAAAAAACTAGTTTTTAGAAAAAAAGAAAAAAGGCAACAAAATAATGGTTTTCAATCTCTTTGAAAGGGGCATAAAATGGATGAGAAAGACAGAGAAAAAGTTTTATTTTTCTTTCTTTCTTTCTTTGTTTCATATTGCACTTAATGTTTATTTTCTCCTGGCAAGACAATTAAGTGAACCTCCTTTTTTGAAATGCTTATGTGGACAGAAATAAAAATATCACCATAATTAGAAGGAAAAAAGAAGAAAAAAAGAGTAGGCACAAGGCAGTGTTGAGTAGGTTTACTACAATATGCACCCACTGTGAAACTAAATGCTTGCAGTGTCAAAGAGAAATAATGGTTTTTGGTCCGTGAGTTTAAATTTATAAAATACAATTCCTTGGTATAGGATCTTAGACCAATTTTGTTTCTAGGTACATCTTATTTTCTTCAGTTCACAATGGCTTTATAATATTAAACTGAAACTTTACTTAATAAATTACTGACTGTATACAAAGTAAAATAACATAATTTGTGTAAACAAGAAAATAATTAATTGCATTGTTATGTTTTTATATTTACATTAAGAAACATTGCATTTATTTCTTTGTTGTAATGAAAACCATGTTTTACATGTTAATTAAATCTTTTTTAAGAAGTACTATTTATGTTGGTAGTATATGCAAGCAGGCATACAATAGTCTGATTACTGAGGTGTTAAAATAATAGTGTTGCTTTAGTGCTTTACTGCTTTGTACATTTCATTCAAAGAAGTCAGACATACACAGAAGCTAAACCTGGAATAGGCTCTGATGTACAACAGGCCTTGATGTTGTTCTTCTTTCGGATTTTCCCGGTTAGGGGTCGCCACAGCGAAACTCTGGTCCGCTAATGATTGGCAGTAGATTTTTATGGTGCCGAGGTGCCAGCCTGACGCCCAACCTTCAATGAAGGCACGCCCATTCACGCATGTCTTTTGAACACCACTCGACCGCAGGGAGGACATGCAGACCCCACACAGAAGGCGCTCCAGCTGAGAATCAAACGGGAGAACATCTTGCTGTGAGGTGACAATGCTACCGCTGAACCACCGCAGCAGGCCTTGATGACACAGCATATATGAATGAGGAAAACGAGTCATACTGCTAAATTCTCAGCTCAGTTTTCTGTGCATTCCATCATTCCATTATCATGAACTAAAACAGTAACACATTCTTTTGTTTAAATTTTGCCTAGCTAATTGTTTATTTTATTGTCACATACAAGGATATTATTAAAAATGCTAAAAAGACTTACTGAAAGTGATTTTGTGTTTCTGAGGTCTTTGAGATTGAAGCAGAAAAGGTATATTAACGTGTTCTTTTAGATACTCTCATTTTTTTATTAAATGTAAAAAATTCAGCTTTATTGCACATTTTTCATTGCCATCTTCTATATATGTTTATGATCTATGACCATAATAAGCTTGTCTTTCTTTACAAATTGCTATTAAAATAGGCAGTTTTTATTATGGAAGGATGACCAAAGCACAACTGAGAAGTTAATGTCTTCATTTGATTGCCAGTCTTTAAACAGGTCATCCTCATTACCTTTAATGCTGTCTTCATCACCAGAAGAATGTTCATTATAAAGTTCATGGCAAACAGTCTCTTTCATTGGTGTGATCCTCTCTAAAGTCCGTTTCCTCTCTTCTGCTGACAACAATTTATAACACAAGAGACATACTCTCTGTGGCTCTTTGGATATACTAGAGATTAAAAATTTTTGATTACTGCATTGTCCACATACCACATAGCCACAGTATCTACAGTGGTGTCGTCTTTGTAGCAAGTTAAATTTTGTCTTGGCACAGCGCATGCAGATTTCTGTGGCATGATCTGGTATCCAGGGAGCAGCATGCTCTTTTGTCAGTGTACTGCCAGTTTTTATCATCAGATGCTTTACACAATCTTCAGTGTGTTGCATCCATTCTTTCTTCTGGACTGGAGTAGGAGCAGAAACTACAAAGGATTTCCTTTCACTCTTAATCATCCATCGATTTTGTATTTCATTCTGATCTTCTAGGGACTCAACGTGGAGGCCTTCTAGTGGAATGATGTGCTGATTGTTGTACTTTTTATTCATTACTACAATATTCCCATATACCAGGATATCACTGAACAGGAAGAATACTCTAAGCTTCACCTTTTTTCTGCATTCCTTCTTCAGGACTCCTTCTCCCACTAATATCCGTCCTTCTTTTGCCAAACGTTTTCCAGAGACTCCAAAACAATTTTCTATCATGGCAATACGCTGAATATTTTCTGCAGAGAATGCTAAGTCTTCCATTGTCTTCATGCTGCAGTTCTAGCTAAATATAAAATGGTAACAATATGATTAGTGAACCTTATCAGTTATCTATACAGGATATATCTTCACTATAATAATATTATTGACGTATAATATCTTCTTCCTTAACACATTTTTTTTTTCAGAAACTGGTTTCCAAGAAGAGTTTCAAGAAAAGCCTTTTTCCATGAAGGTCACGGATGACTCCCACTCAAGTAAACTACAAGTTGATCTCTATTCCCCAACAATAGCAGCAGTATAAACAAGTAAAACAAAGTACAGCTACTAATTTTACATAATTTTTCAGTGTTTTGTCCCTAGCACTGAAGCATGGAGTACCTGTGAGGTTTATCATCTATGGCATTTTAATTAAACTCAGTAGGGGGATATACAGTCTCATACCAATTACTATTAAAAATTAATTAGTCCTTACATCAGCTGAAAACATAACATCCAAATATTCACCATATATTGATCAGGTATGAGCTTAAAAAATCATTGAATTACATTTCTTAATTTCTATCTGCTAAGATTCTTTCATTATAGAGCTGCAGTAGGTCCTTCACAAGTACTTTTCCACTCAGCATCACTGATAAATAAATTATGATTAATATTTTCCTTCTGTTAGCTAGTGCCATGGAATAGAGGGATATTGCCCTAACTACTGCTCAGCTGGCCCAGGTTCAGTTAGCAGCTCAGGTGTTTGAGGTTTTAGCAGTGAGTGACAAATGTGCCTCTTCATCTTGTCCCTTCGCCAGGGGAGGAGTAGACCACAGATAGTGGAATAGCCCTTTATAGGCTTTGGGATGAGCAAAGGGGAGAGGAAAAATAAGGTAAATCATAATGTGAAAATACCTCTCCCTTGTAGAAGCAGCTGCTAGAGAGGCCCTCCAGGGTGCCCTTATGTTCCAAGGCTGGGCCCCAGCCCAAAAATTAGTGTTAGTCTGGGAGATGAAAGGAGGGGATAGGAGACCTGGTAATGGATGTGGACACTTTGGTATAAGTACAAAAGGTATGAAGCAATATAAATATTTCTCTTCTGTTTTATTATATCTTCAGTAGTATCCCAACTTATTCCATCCCTGCCTTTTTGTCATAATGTAGGTATCACATTGTCTGCTTAACATGTGCTGTCACAGAGTTCATCTCAGACTGCACCAAGTTTTATATCTGGATCTGAGTTCACTGTTACATCACACCATATTACTAATATTTTTTTAATAGTGACATGATACCAGGCAACAGTTTCTACAACCTACCTTGGCTCCAAATATTCTGGTTGCTTTGTTCAGGTTTGTGTCAATTTATTGAGACTACACTGCTATACGTACGCTACCAAAAACAATATAGCACATTTAGTTAGAATCATGAAGATGTACAAGAATGTTTGGTCATGTAAATAATAAAATATATGTTGTTTAGTTAAGGTTTTAGCAGTGGCAATGTGCTAACACTTCACACTCTTACATGACAGTGAGGTTAAACCTATTATGTATGCTTCAAGTTTTGAAGGATGACGTTCTAATAGTAAATTTCATACCAAATCAAAATGGAACTTTTAAGGAATCAAAGAGATAAATACAATATTTTGAGGGGAAATTACATTTTAGAAGTATTTCAGATACTGTTTTTCAGAAAGTTTGGGCAATATTTGTTAATATAAGAAATTCATTTTCAGAATTATTAGATCAGGGAGAAGTCTGAAAAAATTCAAGAAATGTTTGGACAAGTATATAGATGACCTGACTTGAAAGGCTATTAAATCCCTGCTTCTTTACTCATTATATTGTAGGGTATTCAGAGCTATATTAGGTATACCTCTCAGCTGTCCAGATTTTGCCAAACATCCAGATTTTTGCCTCATATTTTGGTCTGTTCCTCATAAAATGTGTGGTTTTCTGGCTAATCATTATGGACTGAAGTCACTAAATAAGGACAGACAGTTGAGTTTCAGGCTTCTTTCCCTTCAGAAAATGCATGTTAACACAAAACCTCTTATTCTTCTAGCAACTTTCTATGTTTATAAGTGCAATATTTAAAATATTTCCATATTTTTGGTCTTTGTCCCTCCATTAATTTAGGCTATATCCAGATTTCTTTTGAAAGAGGTTGAGAGGTATGGCAGTAGGCTCTGCACCTGCAGTAAAAAAGGTGAGGGTCATAGCTTTAGGCTACTAATTGAGTTTATGATGCCATCATTTATCATCCTGCAGCAGCTCAAAAACATTTATGTCTTGCTGTTATAGCATTAGTCTGTTCCATGTTTTCTGTGGTTTCTACAACTTCAAAGACTTTTGAATTTCTCCTGTAGTCCTTCATATCTGTATCTGAACTCTTAGATCCTACTTGAATTGAGAAATAGAAAGCAATCATTCATGAGAAGACATTTTTTTCCTTAACTAAATCTCATGCAACCTGCAGAATATAGACAGACCTATTGCTGGACTAATATTTGTACTATTTTGTGTACTCTCATATGTAATATCATGTGTCTTCCATGTCAGTAGATAGATTTCCTTCCAAGAAGGACAGGTAACAGTGTATTTTGGTAATATCTCACTAGGGAGTTGATAAACTCTGGTTTGTCCCAGAAAAGGATTTCTCCTGTAACTGGCAAAACAAACAGATGAGTTCCTTACTGTCTTTATGAGAAGAAATGTTTAGGCTAAGTCAACACGGTAGTATGAGTGGAAAGTTTACAAGAAAAACTTGCTGTGAAATGAGCATGTCTTCATTTGGTAAACTGAAGTGAGACAGCAATAAGTGATGCCATGTATAAAGAACAAAACATACTAACAGCATTTCTTTTGAAAGAAGATAAGTTATATTAAAATGCATATTGACCCTTAACTGCCAAAGCTCAAAATATGAGTGAGTTACTAGTTTAACTTGGCACTACATTATTATCTCTAATGAGTCTCTTGGGGTTGTTACGTCATTCCTTTTCATGTCTTTGAATCAAGCAAATGTCAAATAAACACTGTTCACTAAAGCAACTAAAGTGCTATATATTTTTAATTTTTACATATTAGTTGATTATTTTATTTACTGTAACTTTAGTTTGATATTAATGATCAAACTCTAATGACATATCTTGCACACAGACATATACATTTATTAGTTAATATTTAAATGTGAAATACTGTAATGTCATCTCAAGAAAGTACATGCACTATGTGTGTGTGTTTGCGTGCATGCATGTGTTTGCATCTGTGTGCATGTACATGTGCATGTATGTAAATTATATTATTACAAAACAAGAGTCAAAATTTTTAACAAAGCTCTGGCTATATAAAGCTTTATACAATACAATGATGTAATCTAAACTTTAGACTACAACCTTGAATTTCCAGGTTTAAACACGGTGCATTACATTTGCATATGGGTTCCCTTCAGATGGTCGAACAGCCATAATAACGTTGATCAGCATATGGCCGAAATGAAAACATTGTTTCTTTAAAACATTTAATGTTTGCATGGAGATCACTGTAGTGAAAAATTCCCATTCGCTTCAATATAAGTGCAATCTAAGAGTTGGTATATTTAAGTTGCAGGGGGTTTGGGGGGTGCAGAGTGGCATAGCCCCCATGCTGCAGAAAAAAATTTTCATCTTAGCAATATGTGTGTCGAAGTTATGGTCATTTGGCTATCTGAAGTAGACTCTTGCATACATATGTAGTTGTGTGCACTGCTCCATTTCAGCTGTGTTCTCAGTCTGTAACTGGGAAGTTACCTATCTCTATCTCTCTCTTTCCCTAGTGTGTACATGCAGGAAGATTCATGGTTATTGTGGTTTATGTGGCTGCCACTTTTTATTCAACAATGGCATTTTAATTATTAATGTATTAAATACTGCTCTTGTCCTGGATGATTACTGAGGCACCATGCATGTTTAGGAAATCCATGCATTTGGCAAATGCAGTGCATAATGCTAACACTACTGTCCTCTTGCAAATATAAAAGGCAGAACGTGCTAACACACCATTACAATATGCAGAGAAATAGGTTGCATAATATATTATACTTTATACTGAACCAGAAAAGATATTATAAAATATTATTTGAGGCAAGCAATTGTCTACAGAAGTACAAATGCATTTCAAGGTCTCTTCAAAGTTTTAAATATATACAGTATGTGAGACCAGGTGGTGGAATGAGGAAATACAGGAGAGTATACAGAGAAAGAGGATGGCGAAGAAGAAGTGGGATTGTCAGAGAGATGAAGAAAGTAGACCGGAGTATAAGGAGATGAGGTGCATGGCAAAGAGAGAGGTGGCGAAGGCTAAGGATACAGCATATGAAGAGTTGTATAAAAGGTTGGACACTAAGGAGGGAGAAAAGGACCTGTATCGATTGGCTAGACAGAGGGACCAAGCTAGTAAAGATGTGCAGCAGGTAATGGTGATAAAGGATAATGGGGGAAACATACTCACAAGCGAGGAAAGTGTGTTGAGCAGATGGAAAGCGTACTTTGAGGGGGTTGATGAATGAAGAGAATGAGAGGGAGAGAAGGTTGGATGATGTGCGGATCATACTGGGGTTCTATAATTTTTTTTGGTAATAGTTATTTATTGCACTTATAAGAATGCATCTGTATATTGTAAAACATTTATAATATGTGGGGGCTTCACCCCCCCTCACACCCCCCCTTACTATATATTCTAACTCCAGGGTCGTTCTACAGTGGGGAATAGGGCATATATCATTTTCGATGAAATGAGTGTCGGTGAAATGAAGTGCCAGTCAAATGAAGTTTCAGTGAATTGGGCCTGCTGACTTGGTTGTCAGTGAAATGAACTGTCGAAGAAATGAAGGTGACCCATATATATATATATATATATATATATATATATATATATATATATATATATATATATATATATATATATATATATATATATATATATATATATATATGGTTTACTATCAAAAGTGCAAACGGCACTCCGTCGACTGTCATATACTCGAACATGGAAGGTCGTAATCGGTAATGTCGAAGGCAAAATAATCAATCTAGGAATGGTTTTAACATGGGTCGAGGTAGGGGAGATGTTTGTAGTTTGGAATAACACTGAACACCTACCTCGACCCATGTTAAACCATTCCTAGATTGATTATTTTGCCTTCGACATTACCGATTACGACCTTCCATGTTCGAGTATATGACAGTCGACGGAGTGCCGTTCGCACTTTAGATAGTAAACCAATATATATATATATATATATATATATATATATATATATATATATATATATATTGATACACACACACACACACACACACACACACACACACACACACACACACACACACGCACACACACACATACATACAGTGGCTGCCAAACACAATTCAATCTGTTTTTTTTTTCTTGTTCTGTAATTTCATTAGCATTTAAAGTAAATATATCTAAAAGAGCTGTATTTGGCAGAACAGCCTGGGTTTAATTTCTTCTAGCACTGCTTGCATTCCGAACAAGGAAAGTCACATAAATGCATGAACATTTCCAGCTCTCCCTTACAAAAACATATTTGTTCATAATGCACAATGAACAAAAATAAAAGACTGAATGAAAACATTAAAATTAAACAAAAAAACACTTTTTCTTACCTTCTTTGCTGGTATAATGTAGCTGAAAACCAGGTGTTCCTTACGATATGCAGACTTGCACAACTGCAATACTGTTTAAACAGCACACATTTAAATAGGTAATGTCCAATATTCTTTCTGTCCAGGTCAGTGTCTGCCTTGTCTGTTCGCTTTGACCTGTCCTTCTTCCTTCAGAAAACAAGTTTTTAAACTGAAAGAGTCGGATTTACTTTGTATCTAACTCAGAGTCAGTGGTGACTGTTCCCTTCTACCTGCCCTTCCTTTTATTGAGTTACACCTGCACACTTATAAAGGTTTGGCTAATCTCATTGCGTGTGTTAGTAAACAGAAAAGAGGCTGACAGTCCAGGAAGTCTTCACTTTACAGTAACATCATGGCAACATGCCCAAAAGATATTTAAACTTCATTAAAGTATAAAAATCCCCTGCGCTATGCATTCTTATTATATGAACAAAAGATATTTGAACTTCATTAAAGCAGAAAAATCCCCTGTGCTACGCATAATTAGTGGAGATGACATCGTTCTTTCCCACATGCTTTTTAACTTATAGTGTATACTTTTTGATTATCACAAAATAATATTAACTTTTGTCTGACAATATAAAACCTGGTACATGAAGCATATTGCAGATACATATAATTATTTTATTTCTTTATTTTCTCTATATTTATAACAAGATTAATCCTACAGAAATGTGTCCATTTACTGAGGAATAATAGGGAAAATGCCTAGGGTTTACAAAACTTTAATGAAAAAAATAAATAAATAAATAAACATATGGTAGAAAGTCAGTTCAGATCAACTCAATGAAAGTATAGAATCTACTGAAATAAATATTAAATGAGCACAACACATTTGTGAATTTAATTACAGGACAAACATCTGAAACGTCTACAAATATATTAAATGAAAACAAAAGGTAGACCTTTTTTACAAACAAGACTCGTATTCTACCTGCCATGCTGACTTTTCATAATTTGTTAAGACTGAAGCATTTAATTTACAATCAAAACATAATACTAAATGGTAGTTAATTGGCAGTATGTTAGCTCTCTGGTTAAGATCTGTGCTACAGGGTTCAGGGTACAGCTTTGATTTCTAGCCACTGTCTGTGTGAAGTGTATATGCTGTCCCCATATCTGTGTGGGTATGCTTTAGGTGCTCTGATTTCCTACCACTTCCCCCAAATCATACAGACTAATTCATGACTCTAAACAGAGTATGCATGCAGTATTAACCCTTGCTGTTGTAGCCTGGCTCATGACTGCAAAGGATCCGAAGATCGGCTCATCTACCCAGTTAACAAATGAATAAAATCAGAAGTTTTAATGTGCTTTTATGCTACTAAGAAATGTAAATTTTAGAGGCACGTGGAAGCTGTGATGGTATCCATGCTGTTAAGAATAATGGGAGGTACACATTCTTAATTTGATGATATTGTTATTAAGAGTATCATTATAGTGATGAATAATTCCAAGAAAAGGGGAGAGAATGAAGTAAAGTGAAATGCCAGTTTCTGAAAAGTAGACAGAGATATGCTCTTGCAGGTTTGGATAGGCATTTATTAATTTGCATAAACAGATTATCTAATGCCTAGAACCATATAGCCAACATAATGCATACGTGTTATCATAGTACTATTGTGTCACTATACTTCATAGCAGTAGATTCAGTGTATAGTGGGTATGCAGTATTCCCTCTAGATATGTACACCTGTATGTACCAGGTATTCTCTTAACAAATATAGATGCAGAAAGATGTGCAAGCCATTTCCTTTACTGCTACTTCTTACTGAAAATAAATGTACCACAAGCAGTAGAATTAGATGTCCTCTTTACTCAGCAGGACAGATCTCTGGAGAATCTTCAGGATGGTTTTCGTCCCCAGAAACTATTCAGTTCTTCTGAAAGATTGTATACACCACTCTGTATATCAGAGAATGGTGGTGTGGTAGCAATGGATACTTCAAAAATAATGTAAATGTGGGGCAATGAAAGGATGTTAATCTGGCTTTCATCAGCCAGTGTCTCACTTCTTTAGGGATTTGGGATAGTTTTGCATATTACTCTTTTCAGATGATTATGATTCAGATGTTCCATGTCTTCCTCTTGCAAAATGTATACAGCTTGCATAGTCTGATGTTTCTCCTCTATTCCTACACTGATAACTATACCATTATTGGATCCCTCTTGCACCTCCCTCAAAAAGTCTGAATCAATAGCTAGTTGGATATATTTTCTAATATCTTAACATAGGCTTGACATTGATATATATTTTTTCTTTTTAATGTGACATTCCACTTAGCTCTGTACAGTTTTTCCCAAAAGGGTTACACCATCCTTTGCAAAGGCAGATCCAAGTATATAAGCAACATGAACATTTACAATTCCACAGTTTATAAATTCTTTCTCAGCCACTGGCCAATAGAGTTAGTATCCTTTAATTCCTGTCTTTGAATCCAGTCTGCTTATTAAATTGCTTTAAGCACTTTATCAATGTAACACAACAGTGAACTAATGTTTCCTGTTGGTTGTCTTTTGAATGCTGCAAAGTGTGAATTAATATTTCTAATTAGTGCACATATTATATCAAAGTACTTCTATTAAAATTCAACCTTTCTAATGTGCTTCTTTAACACTTTCACTGTATGTTTACAGTACTATGGCTCTGGTCATGGCTGAAAAGTGTAATTGGACTTATTGACAAAATAAATTCCACAGATAGGTTTGCAATTTTAAGTACAGAAAAGTCCTGTTTTGAAGGTAAAATAATTTCATTTTCTATAAAGTCCTCGGGCAGAAAGTTCCAAAATTGTGAGAAAGCTTTTGAAACTCACTGTCATCTATCCTTTTAGAAGTTTAAGGTACATTTATTTCTTTATTTATTGACATTTGTTTACTGTGAAAGTCCTTCTGTACACAGGTGCCCTTTTTCAGTGCAGACCCAGGGATTAAAGCTCCATGGTATCATGTTTAATGCAATCAGTATTTTCAGTAACAAAGTTTATAATGCAGTTTCAGTGAATATATAGATAGAGAGTCAGTAAAACATAATTTGTAGTGATATTCAGAAAAAATAAATTTACAAGCCTTGTATTCAGACTCTACATTTTGAAGAGTTCTATACTAGATAGGTAGGAATAATTTAAGAAATGCAACAGGCTGAGGTATTAGAGGAGATAAGCATGCCTGAGTGTTAATAGAGAAATAGAGATGTAATAGTAAATTGGTTGTGCAGATTAGAAGTAGAGATAGTAGTTTAAGAAGTACAATAAAGTGAGGAATTAGGAGGGGATACACAGGTTAGGTGACTTACAGTATGACCATTTGAGGATGTTAGTGATTTCACAAGTGAGTAGTAGCATACCTCTCAACCTGAAAACATCAAAAATCTGGACAAGGCCCATGAAAAATAGGTACAAATCTGTATGCTGATTAACATAAATTTTGCGTACATAATTATATAACCCTGCCCACTCCAATGGAATTGTGGGATGCCAACTTTCAAATGCAAACTGAAGAACAGACTACCAAAATATGGCACCAGAGTCCCCCTGCAGCCTGCAGCCTTTCCAATCTCTCATTACCTGGCTATGTCTCCACATTTACCATAAACCCTAATGTGTGCATACTGCTTTACTTTTACAATGATTATTTGGATTTTATTTTTTACATTTTTTAGTACAATGCACAAACACTAATAGGCATTTGCTAACCAAAGCAAGTAATACTGTCTCACAATGAAAATAGACTTAGCATTAAAACTTCTCTGCCCTTGAAACTGACATTCATTGAAACAGCATTGAAACTCACACCACATCCAAAGAAAATGCATCTGGCCAGTGGTGGATAAAGATTACCTTTGGGCTGTTTTCAAATCATAGGCCCCTTGCACACAAAACAAAAAACGTGCATGTGTTCTTTGAAAGATCTTCCTGACTTTATTAAATTATATTCCTTGCATAATACAGCACACTTGTTAGACTTAGAGCACATTTTAAATTTATTGTTTGAACATTTTTCCAGTAGGCAATGAAACAAAATACGTGAACCAATAATGACAAAACTGCCCAATATAGGAACATATCCATCATAAAAGTCTACTTCCATGCACACAATATATATATATATACATATATATATATATATATATATATATATATATATATATATATATATATATATACATATATATATATATATATATATATATATATAATGACAGTAGTGTAAGCCATAGGCATCTTGCACAGCTTCTTGCACTTATTTTCAATTTTATTTATTTTTTTGGTGGGGGGAGGCCAAATACCAGGGACACATTTTAAACATTGTTTGTATAATTTTGGAAAGTTGCTATAATAAAACGTTATGTTACCACCGTGCATTTCACTGCCAAGTATTGAGCCCTGGACCCTGTGTACTACAGTCAGAGCAACACCCCACTATGCCAAATCAGCAGTTTCCTAAAAGGTAGGAAGACTGAAACTTAAATGGTTATCATTTAATGAATTCAGCTCTCACTTCTCACCATAGCTCTCAACCTCTTAGCACAAAAAATGGGGGGGGGATACAGAATTCAGTTATCACTTCTCACCATAGCTCTCAACGTGTTAGTACAAAAAACTTGGACAAAGCCAATAATGGGTGAATACACCCCCAAAACAGTGACAAATCTCAAATACTGATATTATAAACTTAGAAAATGTTTTGTGTTATCATTATTTTATGAAGAATATGAAGTCTGAAATTCAAATGCCTGTTATTAGTGAATTCAATCTTTCACTGAATTGCCAAAAAAGTCATGGAAACAGCAGATTTTATGAGGAACTTAGCAAAAACATGCAGCACCAATTCACAAGTGGTCATGGCTAGGCACTTTAGGCTATTTTTACCAGTACCCAAGGTACAGGGTTTTAGCCTGAGTACCTCTAACCACCAGGTGTATACACACACATACTGTACTTAGAAAATTGCTAGAATAAAAGGCTTGGTGCTACCATTTATTTTCTGAAGACTATGTAGGCAGCTCACAGAAGCAGGGAGATTGAATGGAGTTCACTGATAGTGGAGCTGTTATAGATTCACAAAGGGAAAGTGAATCTTTGAAGGTTGATGAAAGAAATGAGGTATGGAGCAGAGAGGTGATGTCAGATGAGCACAGCTGCGTGGTGGAACATGATATACAAATAGTGGTGTGCTGGGTGAGGTTGAAGACAGTTGAGTCTAGTCAAGAGCAGTGTGGAGCACCAAATGAGAGAGTGGTTGAATCATTATTGTATTCAGAAAATCTTCCAACAAAATCTTCTTACAGAAGTAGATTCAGCACAAATGTGCATTGTTACAACCCTCCAATTGGGGGGCTTGCAGGATGTATATTTAAAAGAGATGGTGGATCAAAGTGAACCAGAAAGTGAGGTAGCAGCTTTATGGGGTGAAATTATGGAGAAGATACAGGAGGAACAGGTGGTGGAGAGTGCAGTAAAGAAAATATTGCATCAGAGATTGCAAAAGAAGGAGAGAGACAAATGGAAGAAGTGAAAAAGTTGGCAAAGAAGAAGTTCATAATAAGGTTAAATAGTAAAGAAGAAAAAGGTCTCAAAAGGTGTGAGGTTTGGGAGATTGTGATTGCACCATTTGGGTATTTCACCCAAAGCGGTAAGAGCTTTCATTTAACTTAATAAAGAAACAAACTGTAATATTTTGTTTGAGACTGGGAAGTGTGTGGGGAAATTTAAAGAACAGTGTGATTTAAAAATGAATTGTAATCCTTAGAACTCTTATGTGGTGCAAGCATTTCAGAGGTAAACTAAAAAACAAAAAAAAAAAGAATTTTTGCTCAATTTAGAATGGAGTTTGAAAAAGAAGTGTTAAATGACTATTTAAAGACTTTATGTAAAGAAGTCATGGCACAACAAAAATATATGATGATAAACGTTTATGGACTGGGGGTTGGGAATGTGGGGCAATTTGAAAATAGAAAGTGAAAATATCATACATATTCAAAGTGTGATAATTGTAGATGATAACAGAGGATTTGTTAGATATAGAGGACAACTGAAAACATTTTTTTTGTGGAAAGGTTAATCATTTGATTAGCAACCATGATAAATGAAAATGTTTTAATTGTGGAAAGCCAGGACATGAAGCTAAGAAATGTAATATGATATGCAAAAGTGTTGGCAAACTGGGCACGTATGGATGGATTGTGAAGAAAATACAGAAACTGTAGAACATGAACAGACCCAGGAATCTGTATGTAATATAAAAAAAGATATAGAAAAGGAAGATGAAGGGCAAATTATTAGAAAATAAAGTAATAAGCAACAGTGGTTAAAAAAATGAAATAAATGAAAGAGAAGACATAGTGCAAGACATGAGTGAAGACAAGTATGCAAAGTGGCAAGTAGTGAGGGGGAACAATTCTATAGGGAAAGGGGTTAAAGAAAGAAAAAGGAAATTTAAAAGTGCAATTGTGAAAGAAAATAAAAAAGGTAAAGGATAAAGGGGAAGTAGATACTCTTTTTTTTCTAAAAAGAAGCTGAAGATCTTGACAATAAATGTCAATAGTAAAAAGAATATTCAAAGACAAATAGGCATATTGGAATGGTGTACAATACTTGATATGCATATAATTATATTAGAAGATATGAGAGTGTTAGAAGAGGAAGGGTTACAAACTGAACTATTATGGGGTAGAAATATTATTTGGAATATGGGAAAAGATACATGCTCAGGAATAGGTATGTTACATCAGGAAAATATAAAAATGTTAGGCATTATGATAGAACTGGGAAAAATAATGGTGACAGATTTAAGTTGGGAAAAGTATGTGTACAGAATGATTGCACTATATGCATATGTTGCAAAGAAAGAAAAGAGAGATAATGTTTAAAAATGTCTAAATTAGGTAGGAGTTAATAATAGACATACTATCAGTAGGGTACTTTAATTGTGATTTAAGAAAAAGAAAGAATAAATGAAGTTTTATTACCCACTGGATAGCCAACTGGCTCACTGATAAGACCCAGAATGTCAGAACAGGTGAGGCCACCACCAGCAAGAGGCCAGCCACTAGTGGAGTACCCTAGGGCTCAATATTGGGCTCACTCCTTTTTGCCATCTATTTCTCTGAAATGGAAGCAAATGATGAAGGTTTATGGCTGATTAAGTTTGCAGATGATTGCAAGCTGGGGGTTATCATCAACTCCCCTACAGACACTAGCATTCTTTAAGAAGGTCTATCTCTAACAAATGATACCAAAGCCATGATCTTAACACTCAGTTCTAATAAATACATAACTGTACCCTTTGGGAAAGCAGCCATCCTGGCTAATTACCATGTTGATAATACACTCCTAAGAGTCGACCCAGTGGTAAGAGATCTGGGTAAGTACTAAACAGTAGGCTTACCTTTGAGAATCACGTGGCTACAGTGGTGAGGAAATCCTTTTATGCTGTGCAACTTATAAGGAAGGACATGGCATCTAGGTCCAAATAGGTCTTTATCTCACTGTACTCTGCCCTTATCAGACCAATCATAGAGTACAATGCTCCTTTAGTATGTACTTGACCAGGCATAGGCAGCAACTAGAGTGACCTCAAAGGTTCCTTACAAAAAGAATACAAAGTGTAACAAACCTGCCTTATGCAGAGTGGCTTAAAGCCCTTTCCCTCTACTTTATCTCTGATAGATTGATGAGGAGTGACCTATGCCTGCCTTACAAGGCATCCACAAACCACACACTTATGAATCTCCTGCATATTCATAAGTCAATGAGTATCAGAAATACAAGGTTTAGGGACCTGAATTTTGTCTGTGACATAAAAAGAACATGCTGGAGAGGCAGATATCTGTCCCAAAGACTGCCCCTCCTATAGAACATGCTTCCCATCCATGTCAAGCTGAATTTGTCTATTACCTACTTTATGCATAACCTCAACAACTGGATGTAAAATAGGAAATTTACATTGGGCCTGGCACCCATGTCCCTTATGGACAGAGGTAGCTTATAAATGCATGGCTCTCAATGTCTGGTTTGGATGCAGGACATTATTTTTTGGAAAAACTTGGCTAGGCTTAGAAAGGCTACTTGGGTCATTAGCTTAATAACATTCTATGAATCTATGACTCTATGAATGTATATGAGATAGTGAAAAGTGGAACATTATATATATGGGGCAACTTACAGTGGATGTATAAAAGAAATGAAATAAGAATGGAAACTGTTTATTTTATAATATGATACTTTGATAATTGTCCAAAAAGGAATAAAAGTAACAGGTTATTCAGATAATTTATCTATGTGTTTAGAACTATTGCAAGAGAGGGAAGGATAGATAAGAAAGGTGTTAAGAGATGTAACAAAAAGGATTTAGATGAAGAAGATATGAAGGAGATTATTAAATTGTTTGAAGATCATTTAAATATGAGAATTTATTTTTATGAAAGCTGATTGAGTTAGTGAATAGTTGTAAGGAAAGGTATTACAAATGCTTCTTGGATTATCAATTTAAGAAGAAAAGGAGAAGAAGAAGCTTCTTTGGGACCCCACAACATCCCAGTCTTTGTTCTACATGGGTTAAAACAGGAGTTAGCATTACCATTGAGCACGCTTTTCAATCTGGCCTTGTCCCAGTGGAATGGAAAACAGCTACAATCATTCCTTTGCACAATGGGGGTGCATCCACAACCCCAGGAACTATAGACCCATTAACCTTACCAGCCTTATCTGCAAGGCTATGGAATGAATCATCATGGACCTTATTAACAAAGACATAGAAATCTCCAAACAATTGACCCCACCCAGTTTGGCTTTGTCAAGGGGAGACCATGCCTTTTAAGCTTGGTGGACTTTTTTGAGACAATAACAAAAGTCATAGACGAGGGCAAATCAGTGCATACTGCCTACCTAGACTTAGCCATAGCCTTTGACACAGTCCCCGACTCAGGCATCATTGATAAACTCACCCAGCTAGGTACCAACCCATATATTGTCAGGTTGATTGCAAACTGGCTCACTGATATATGGCCAAAATAGAGGACTCCACCTCCTCCAGTAGACCTCTAACCAGTCGTGTTCCACAGGGATCAGTTCTAGGACTCCTACTGTTTGGAATCTACTTTTCTGAAGTACAGTCTAAAAAGAAAGGACTGTGGCTGACAAAGTTTGCTGATGACTGCATACTGAGAGCGATCATTGAAACTAATAGTGATGTCAACATCCTGCAAGAAGGCCTTATGCAGACTAATGACTAGTGCCAAAGTCATGGTCTTAAGCTTAATACAAAAATCCATTATCACCCCCTTTGAAAGGTTGATGTTCCTGAAAACAACTGCATCAATAGCAATACCCAAAGCACTCAGTCAGTGGAGAGAGATCTGGGCACACAGGTAGACACCAACCTTAACTTTGATCACCAGGTCTCCACAATGGTAAGAAGGGCATTTTATATTGCTCATCTCATAAGTAAGGGCATTGTCTCCAGAAAAAAAAGAAGTTATGACTCCCCTGTATTCTTCCCTCATCAGGCCTATAATAGAGTACAATGGTCCCTTTGGTATGTTCCTTTCAAAACACCAGCAGCAATTAGAGCGACCACAAAAGTTCCTTGCAAATAAAATTCAGGGTCTTTAAGATCTGTCTTATGAGTACAGACTGACTGCTCACAGGTGACCTGTGCCTTGCATATAGAGCAATCTCTGACCCAGCTTTAATGGAAATGGTGTACATTCGTAAGTCAAATGGCACATGGGCCATTCCTGTATGTGAAATCAACAGAACTTGCTGGAGAGACAGATTTGTCTGACAGAGGTTGCCCCATCTTTGGCACAAGCTTCATATTCATGTTAACCAAAGCTCCTCATTGGCCCTATTTAAGTGTAATTTGGACAATTGCATGGGTAACTGGAAATTCATCTGAGGCGTTCTACCTATGTCCCTTTTGGACAGGGGCAGTAGGTGCTGATTTTAGTGTCTGCTTGAACCAGACACTCTTGGGAACGTGGGTTGAACTTAGTTAGGTTTATAAGGGCCCTGGGGCCATTAGCCTTGTAACCTCCTATGATCCTATAATTCTATGAAAATATAGGGTATTCACTCAGGAAATTTTAGAGACGAACTAAGAAATAAGTCAATTTTTTTATGAATAGGAAAAGAAAATGTATGATTTAAATCATGAGAGGATTAAAACGATGCTATATAAACAAAGATTTTTTTTTACAAAAGGAAAAAGGAAGAGGTGGCTCTGTATTTGAATAAATTAGTAAAATAGAACAAGAGTATAAAAATGGAATTGAAAAATAATGAAGGAGAAAGAATGAGTACACAAGACAAAATATCTGAGGTAATAAGAAAGCATATAGACAATACTTTTGTAAAGAAAGATAAAAGAAAGGCAAAAATGGAAAGTTAAAAAACTGAATAAGGATGGTAATGAAAGTTTGGAAAAAATATAACTATAGAACAATCAAATGGAAATTTAAAAGAAATTAACTTGGATAAAGCTATTGAACATCACATGTATAATAATATGGACAAATGTCAAAAAGTATGTTTTGTGGAGGTATTGAATAAATGATTAGAGACATGAGTGGTAGAAAAATAAATATGTACTGTGATTATGAAATTTATATGGAAAAGAGGAGAAAAAGATCATATAAGAAATTGGAGACCAATAGTATTGAATAATACTGATTATAAAATCTTTATGAGAATAATAAGTAAGAGAGTAGCAAATAAAGTAGACAAATTACTTGACTATACAATCTTTGGTAAGAAGGGGAAAGGAAGTCCAGATACACTATGGATAATAAAATAAGTCATAGATGACATTATAAGTAAAAATATGGAAACTAAAGTTATGGTAGGAGATGTGAGTAAAGTGTTTGATAAAATACAATATGAATGTTTATGGGATATATTAAGGGATTGTAATATAAGTGAAAAAATAAAAATAATTAAGTCAATATATGCAAAGAATAATGAGAGAGTAATTTTAAATGTATGGTTAAGTGAAGGAATAGTAATAAGAGTACAGGATAAAGGAAGGATATCCTACAAGTAGTATTTTATTTGCATTAGTTATGAATGTGGTTGTCAGTGAAATGAATAGTGTTTTAGACATTGCAAGTTATAACATGACAGAAGAAATATGAATTCCAATAATTATTACTTATGCAGATGATATAGTTTAATTACTAAGAATAAGGAATGCATGGGAGAAGGAAATAGAAAGATAAATAGCTATTTAAAAATGTTTGGTTTATGTATAATTGGAGACAAAAGTAAAGGCTTTGGATTTAAGGCAAAGATAGAATATATTCAATTTAATGATGAAGTTATAGATATATTAGGAATACCATTTGGATTGGGTGAGCATAGAGAAAAACAGACTGAGAGATCTTGCAGAAACTGATATATGTATGTTTTGGAAATCATATAAACTGACATATAAAACGTATACTTAATAAATTTAATTTTTTAGGCAAATTGGCCTATTTAACAATGATCCTGTCCAAGTATGAAAAAGAAATAATGTATATTGCATTTTCATTTATTTGAGGATCTAGCATAAATCCAGTTAGAAGAGGGATTTTGTATGCTAAGGAAGAGGAAGGGGGACAACACTTAATCAATTCTATTGTGAATGCAGCTCCTTTGACTTTATATAGAGAATAGAGAAAGAGAATAAAAGAAAATAGAACATATATTGAATGCTAAATATAAAGCTTTTTAAAAAAGGATAAATCTAGGGAAATATGGAAATATGTAAATGAAAATATAAAAGAATATTAACGCATTTTTTTATGGAAATTGTCTATAAATGATGTTGAGAAAAATAGGAAAGAATGGTATTTGACTATAATGAATGAACATTATTATGTCTTCCCATGGAAGCAATTTGAGTATGAAAAAAAAAATTATATTAAAATAAGATATGCTTGGTGTAAGAAAATATATGAATGCAAAGATTTTTATTTTTTTTGTGGAGACTGATGATAGGTAAATTACCTGTTAAAGCTAATATGCCTTGTTAAAAATTCAGGGAAGAATGTATAGCTATTGCCCCCATGTGTACAAGAAGTAGTAATAAAGAGCCAGGACCCAAGGATGCCATCACTCTGGCATCATACATTACAGCACATGTCCCTTCAACAAAAAGGACAAGACTGTGTGAGGCGATTAAATCAAAGTTTTGGACTTAGTGGATGCTGACAGCAATCAATAGCTTATGAAGGCTGATAACTGCAGGTCCAAAGACTTAGTTGTCGCTTTAGGGGCCATAAGAAATCTGCTTTCAAAACTGTCACAACAACTTGCAAAACTGGGTAGCAGATTTTAAAGCCTGCATTGACCATTTTGACAGGGAGTGGACCAAAACAAGCCCTATCTCTTTTAACCTTTTTTCTAACCATCCCAGAAGCATGGCACATGGGGGTGGGGGTAGACTGGGCTTGGTATGATCAGTGTTTGGAAATTACAAGCAATGGATAAGTCCTTATATTGGAAAGAGCTCCACTCTGATAAGTGGCTCCGTCTTATGCTAGGCAAACATGGGATAAGCCATTCTAAGCTGGCAGTAGAAAGCCAGATGAAGACTAGGTTCTTTTGAGCCTTTAGTATCAGCAAGTGTACATGCTTTTAAATACTGGAGCAAGAACCATTTATACACAAGATGTTGAACAGAAAATGAAAGACAATTTTTACAAAGACAGGACTCATCAAATATGGAAAGAGCTCATCTCAGTGGCAAAGAGGGCAACCATATCCTCACTGATTCACATTCACCTGTTAAGGTCATAACTTTGAAAAATGAATTAAGAAAGTATCCCAACAAACAGTCAGTCTCATGTTTATCATACGGTTTCAGAATGGGCTTTCTGATTCAGTCAGCTGCCCCTTGTGATTGCAAACTAGAGAACAACCTATGATCAGTGAATGTAAAGGATGTTGATCTTAATAAGCTCATTTCATCTGAACTGACTGAGGATAGGTTTGCAAGCTCCTTACACTATCCCCCTTGGGAATACTCTAAAATTTCCTCAGTTGGTTTAGTCCTGAAGAGATAAAGACAAGGAGAAATTTAACTCATCCATCGTTTATCCTACCAGGCTGGTAAATCTATCAATGGTCATATTGACAGAGAAGAAACCCAAGTGTGATATGCATCACTAGACCAAGCAACTCATATCATCAGAGAATTCTTCAATCCCAGCTGGGCTTGGCAAACTGGATATTCACAATGCCTTTAGACTGCTGCTGATCAGAGAATAAGACTGGCCCCTTTTGGGATTTATTTCAATGGGAAATGCTACTTTGCCAAGGCTATGCCCATGGAATGCCCCACTGCTTGTGCTGTTTTTGAAATGTTTAGTACAGTACTTCATTAGTTCTGACGATGCAGAATGCCAAGGCAAGCAGCCATGCATTACTTGGATGATTATCTCATAGTGGGAAAAGAGTTAGAAGGAGCCAAAGTATGGAGATATTCATCTCCTTATGTTGTGACATGTGTGTCCTGTTTGCAAATGCCAAACTACAGGGGCCCTATCAAATTCTTGGGTTTAGACATTAATGTGATGGAGTCTGCTTTCAGGCTGCCCCAGACAAGTTAAATGGGTAAAATCTATGACTGGAGGGTTTTTGAGGAAAATAAAAGTCAGGATTAGTGAAGTGATGTATCTACATGGAATCCTCAATTTTGTATACCTAGCAACATTGTGTGGCAGAACATTTATCATGGCAGAATCAAACCTGCTAATGGGAAGGAAAGCCAAACCTGATTGAGGACAACTTTTGGACTAAATCGAGGAGGAATATAGGTTATGGAACACTTTCTTGTCAAATTTCAGCAGGGTATTTCCTTGTCAAAAGACCATGGGTGACATCTGAAGCTCTGCATCTGTTTCCTAATGCAGCAGCAGCAGCTAGATTATATATAGGAGGATACATTCAGGATACTGGTTTTCAGCAGTCTAGCCCCATCTAGGTCGAGGAAATAACCTTTTTAGAGATGCTTATTTGGGTAGTGACTTTGGCTTGGAAAGAGCATTTTGCTAACATTAAAGTTATCTTTTTCTCAAATAATCCAGCTGTACTTCATGCTCTGTTAAAGAGGACTTCCTGTGCTAAATAGGTAGATTTGGTTTTGAGGGTATTCGTTTTATTAAGCTTACAAATTAATCTAACTTTCTCAGCTAAGTACATCCCAGAGAAGTTGTACAGCATTGCTAAGAGTATGTTACACTTTCAGACTTCTAGATTACGGAAACTGTCTCCGAAAATTAGCAGTCTCCCACACCAGTATCACCAGAGACGTGGCTAATTGAAGTGAACTTGCATTTAACATCTTATCCAGTTGTACTCTGCATCTCTCAGCTTGTTTAAGAAATTTTACCTTGGCTTGCCTGCCTAGAAGAAACACTGGTCCACAGCTACAACTGTTCAACTTTTATTACAGTGAAGCTTACTAAATGATGCAGTCAGTACAATGCAGATCCATCTAGAGTGGCTGTCAAGATCCGTTAACCTTTCAAAGATTATCAGCTACTGGGGTGGTTTTGAAAGTGATCAAGAGTTGGGGCAATGTGAAAGGTACAGTTTCAGATCCCAGAAAACCCATTGATAAATCTCTTTTATGTCCCATACTGTCAGGTCTGATGGCCTCTTCAAAGGATTTATACACTTTCTTGGTATGGGCTACTTATTTTTTTCCTGATTATATGTAGGCATACTCAGAATTAGTGAACTAAGTCAATATGTGTCACTGACAGATGTAATTTTAGACAAGAATTGTGTCATCATTTGGATGAAGAGATCAAAAACTGATCAAAGGGCCAACAAGTTTTCTCAGTCAAGTTGGGCGTATGCTGGTATTGTCTAGTGCACTGGATTAAGGTATTCCATAGGTTATCAACATTTTCAAGTGCTTTTTAGTCTCCCCTAAGGCCACTTAATTTTGGTCTGATGCATTAATGTAATGCTCCACAAAGCATTGTCATGCAAAAGAGTCTCCCATCAGATTTTTCGTTGTACACCTACAGAGCTGGTAGAACATCAGACTTAGGTCAGGGAGGCCATTCAATACAGATTTTAAAAAAATGAGCAGATGGTCATCTGACAAATTCTTAATAAACATTAGGAAATAACTTTATTTGAATTTCACAAGCAGGAAGGCCTTATTGATCACAGGCCACTAATTCATTTGAAAACCACCTTGGATAGCCTCTATCATGAGAATGGTTCAAACCTTTACTTGCATCAAACTTCTTGGTCTGTAATTTGGTTTGACTTTTTTTAGCCTGTCTTGGGTTTAACTATAGGGCAAATGGGAACATGCAATAGTAGATCACCACCGCCACATGCAGTAATCATTCACATGAGTGCTAATGATTTAGCCAAGATACATAATAAGATATTGTTTGGTAGAATGCTGTTGGACTTAAAGGTATTGAGAACAAGGAATCTGAGCATGTTAACCTGTTGGTCTTCAATAATATCAAGACTTTTCTGGCATGGTGGCTATAAATGTGGCAGCAATGGAATTAACCCAGGGATACATTAATTATTGTATCTCCAGATTTGCCAGAACTGCTGTTGCCCACATCATAGAGCATCCAGACATAGCAAAGCTGGACAAGAGCATTTATAAAAATGAGGTGCAAATTTAAATGCATTTGGTTTTGACTTATTCATTCTTCAAATGTCATTAGAATTTATTAATATAATTCACTGTTAAGTTTCAAAAATCATTTAAACTAATTTCTAGTGCTCACATTTATTTGTTGCATGTAACATTTGCTGTAATATGTTAAAATTGTTAATTTTTTAGTCTACTAAATAGGAGGCCTACGGGGAAACAATGCAGAGACATTCTGATGGAAGATTGCATTGACGACTCCCCCCCCCTACTGGTCAGGCATAGAGGATGGGACCTTGTGGGCTACACTGCCTTGTGCAGGGCTTCTGGGTATGCCACTCGGGCAGTATTGAGGGGCTGATGTGGGCAGGGTTACATTAACTGGCACTATATAAGAGAATCTATGAAAGGACAAATGGTTTTCAATGTTGAAACACAATATAAGAAGGTATTGTGATTACTTATTGTTTTTTGTGATAACAAACTAATCACAATGGTTATCTAGTGTGACGTATTAACTTAGGATGGAGGACAACAAATTTTGTTGTGTATCAGGCTGAACTGTACATGGTCACCTAAATCATATCTCTCTGATAATCAAAACATCATTTCACTCTGAGTATTCCCTTCAGCTTCATTGAGCCAATTTACTAGCAAAATATTTTCTTTGTGTCAAATACATTCAACAAGCAAAGGAGAGCAACACTTAAATATTGCCTTTTTCCTACATTTGTTATAATGGCATTGAAATGACTATCAACAGTGGTATCAACTTTACATTTAGAATGACAGCCATGATGATTATTGGATAAGCTGATGCATTTCTTGAAGTAGTCATTTATTTGCTTGTGGACAATCATTCATTTGATTCCTTAACCAATAAGCTAATACAAGAAGTAAAACTGCAACTTATCATACTTTTCTAGTCTCCGTCTTTGTGGGTAGTGGTGATGGGGATTGCTGGGGATGTTTTATTTTTCCTAACAGTCTATTCATCAGCTAGCGATCAGGTTTTGCTATATACTTAGCAGTACAAATTTGAGAGTAATTCCATTAAGTGGTGTTTGTTGTAATTTGGCTTTGTCAAGGACTCTTCCAACTGAATCTCTGTTAACTGTCCTTGCTGTAGTATATAATATTAGTGCTGAAGGGAAATGTATGAATTACAGTTGCTATTGCATTATTTGAGCACCAAACTGACTTGATTCAACCCTTCTACAGCTTGGTAGATAGGAAAGATAAATATACTGGTGGTGCTTTAGTTTGTGCTGTTGTTTATAAATTTCTTAGCTGAACATTAGAATAGTTCAGTGTCTGCAAGACAAAGGTTTTCTCTGCTACAAAAATAATATTTTTTTCCTAACCCAGAATAAATGTCTGCATCTTCTCTCAGCCAGTGGAAAGTCTGAAAGTCTAAGTGGAAAAATGGTTATTGCATTTCCCTTAGGCTATGAATTTGTCACTCTTGGTAGCTTACGTAACTTTAGTGTATTATTCAGTGAAGTTAATTGGCCATAGCACATCATTGTTGCTTGCTGATGAGAATATTTGTAAATGGTCAGTAAATCACTGAATAAGCTTAATGTGCAGAATGAGACATCAGTAGATGAAAAAAATCAGTTTTATTGAGTGTTGAATAGTCACTGCTTTAGTTTCCCTAAACAGCATACATTAGAAATCTTGAAGTAGAAGGAATAAGCCCAAAGAGGCAACACTGGGATGCAATTACCAACTATATATTGCACGTGTCCTACCATTTTACTGTTTTGATGGACCTGCTTCAGTTGCAGTCTTGGGATTATGAAACTCATTGAGCTGTTCTGGATGGGAGGTAGTGAACCTGAGTAAAGACAGATAACTGAAAACTACTATGATGGTGGTTGCATGCTAGGTATTTTCTTGTGAAGCCACCAGGGATGATGATTCCAAACAAATGGTCTAAAAATCAGTGCACCATGGAATAAAGTCATGTGGATAAAAAGGCAAGTTGCAAGCATATTACATTTAAAATTCTGAATTGTTCTCTAGAATATGATACTTGAGTAAGTCTTCACCAACAGGAGAGATTATATACTATGTAAGCAGCTGTATTCCACACTTTTTTAGCATCAGCTTTAAAAGGTTGATATCCCCAGTTTGAAATGAAAAACAACAAGCAGCAGCTGACACCACAGCTCATTTCAATATCTAGATACACTGAAGACAGAAACTGTAGCAATTTGGGAAAAATAAAGAAGAAACATGATAGAAGGTGTGTAGCCAAAATTCTTCATCTGCAAGCATTCAGGAATTGTAGTGGGTAAGTGCTTTCATCCTACAAATAGGACATGTTCTGATCATTGAAGATTTTTGTTTAAACAGTATTTATTTATTTATCCCCCTTGTTGACTGGGTTAGTTCCACTAGGCTAGTGGCCTCTTTTCAGTGAAGACCCAAGGTGGTAGTTCTACTAATAGGGGAACTTTGGTAAAGACACCAGGCAACTTCCAGTAGTCAAAGTCCTGGAGGTAATGAGAGAACATGCGTGCCCCATTCCTAGCACAGTGGCAGTGGGGAGGACAGAGCATAATGTGGGGCGAATGCAGGAAAGCACAGAGGTGAATGTCAATGCTGGAGAGAATTCCAGCAAAGCTATGGAGGATTCAGAGATTGTTTTTCAGCAAAACCTGTTTCTGAAGCTGAAAAAGAGGAGTCAATAAGCAGGTCTTATGTTATTATAACTCTCCATTCAGGATAGTTGTGGGATGATGTATTTAAAATAATGATGCAGAGCTAGACAGAAAATGAGATTTTTCAGGTGGAGCCATTATGGAAAAAATGTGAAAAGAAGAAGCAGAGTCAGTCCTGAAATATGATGGTGAATTAGAAAGGATTTATTGTACATAAAATGTGAAGAAAGGTGCAAGGTGAATAACAGGAAAAAAAAGAAAGTAGAAGAGAATGTGAAGTGGAAGTATGTGGTGAGAATTGAAAATAAAGAAGAACAAGAATTAGATAAGTTTGAAGTGTGGGGCACATTAATGGTTCCTTTGGGTGTAGAAATCCAACAGGTAAGAGCTTTTATTCTTATAAACAGACATTTTGTGACATTATGTTTAAGACCATTTTTGCAATGGAAAATTTCCTTGGGGAATATAAAAAAGGACTGTAATCCCTGTAACTTTTAAGTAATTAAAGCATTTAACAAGGAAACAAAAAAGAAGATTCATGCACAATTTCTAATGGCAGTAGAAAGACAGACTTTAAAAAGGTATCGAAACATTTATGCAAAAAAAAATACAAAAATTTATAATAAAAAGGGTTTATGGACTGGTGGATGGGAATGTAATATTGTGTTAAAGATAGAAAAGGATAACAATATATATATATATATATATATATATATATATATATATATATATATATATATATATGGCATTTATAGAGGGATTGTAAGACTGAAAATAATGAAAGAAAAGGAAAAAGAGATGAAAAAAAACAGTGAGAAGAAATGTTAGAAGTGGTGGGAATAGAAGAAAGATTATATAAAGAAGATAATGGAAGAGATAAGAAAGAAAGACTGGAATAAGGTTATGAAATAAGGAGATACAAATTGGGAAGTAGTAAAAGAAAAAGAATCAATTGTTAAAAGGGGTAAAACATAGGAAAAGAAAATGTAAAGAAATAGGCATAAAAGAAAAAATAAAGGAAATGGATGAGAAATAAAATATAATCTTAATCTCTAGAAAGTTAAGGAAAAAGGAAATTAATAACTTTAGAATACTTTCATTGAATATGAATAGTAAAAACATAGTGAGAAGGATAGGGAGTTTGAAATGGTGTAATAAATGTGATGTAGATGTAATTTTACTAAAAGATAAACAATTTGTATCAAATAAAGAACGATTACAAACAGAAAGACTATGGAGGGAAGATAATTTGGAATTTGGGAAATGACTGATGTTCTGAAATATGATTATTTTGTAGAAATGCATTAAAATTACTATATATAACTTTAGTAATAATAGGAAAATTAACTATTGTGGACTTAAATAGAATGACTGCGTAGAATTATAGCATTAAAAGCTTATGTGACTTGTAAAGAAAGAGAAAGTTTATTTCGTCAAATTCTAGATTATGTAGTCATAGATATGAATATAATATTGACAGAATATTTAATTGTGACTTAAGAGGTAAATGTAAAAAGAAAAGAAATGATGTAAGAAAAATATTAGAAATGATGAGATGTGGTAAATTAATAATCTGGGATAGAAATTCATGGACTTTTTTTAATATCAGAAGGTCTAGTCATAGGGTAAGGAGAATCAATTGAAACAGGGTTTTTGATCATTTAGCAATATGGATAGAGATAAAGGAAAACAAGGCCTATATAAAATAGGTAAAGGAATAAAAAGGTTAAATGAAAAAATATGGCATAAAGAAGTTATGGAGAGATCATATTATGATGAGACCATTTTATAAATATTGGTCTGAATAGTGGATACATTTTAAAATTAAATATAAAAATGTTATTTGCAGTGACTATGTAAGAAAAGTGGATAAAGAAAAGCATTAAAAATAGTATAATTATACACTGAAATATTTTGAAAATAGTCATAGTGAGTATTTTGATAAAGACAAAGAATTATACAAAAATCGGGAGAAAATTAAAGTGTTAGTATTCGAACAAAGATTTTTTTACAAGGCAAAAGAGAAGAAATATCTACACATTTACACAGACTAGTAAAGGAAGATAGTTGCGTAAATGACAGAAATTAAAAATACAAAAAGAACAAATTTTGACTATTCAGGAACAAATTATGAATATTGTTGTAGACTATGTACAACTAATGACTAAAGAAGGAAAAAGGGAGAAAGCACAAATAATAGGGTATGTAAATGTTTTCAGAAAAAGAAAATAAATAATTTAAAAAAGAGATTTCTTTATATGAGTTAGATAAAATATTTGGACAGGTGAATATACATTTGTCTGCTGGGCTAGATGGAATAGGATATGAAATGTATAAAAACTTAATGGAATGGTAAAAAGAATATATTTTAAAGATTATTAATGAATGGCTAAATTAAGGTTTTATGTATAAAGAATTGTGAAGTGGAATACTTACATTTATCTGGAAGAAAGGAGAAAAATATAATGCAAAAACTGGAGACTGATAGTACTAAAATAATGATTATAAGATTTTTTATGAAAATATTACAGAAGAGATTTGAAACAAAGATGGAAAGTGTTCTGGGACAAATTATGAGTAGTATAAAAGGGAAGGGATGTTAAGAATTACTAATAATTGTAAGAGAGATTTGGTTGCTATTACAAATAGAGAAGAAGATGTTAGCTGGAGTGCTTGTTGTTAGCTGGAGTGCTTGTTTGCCTTGCTTGCTGTACTTTGCCTGACTATTGCTAATCTCTGTCTGCATTTTATTTTGAATTTAAGTTTTTCATTTGGTTACTTCTAGTTTTTCCTTTTCTTATATTACACTTGTTTTGTTTTAAGAGTTTTGTTCTGTTGTAGTTTTAAGAGGTCTCAACTGTGGTCGGTTAGAAAAGTTAGCAAAGAATTCCTTTGCAAACAATAAATTACATCAGCTAATTAGTGGATGACCTGATAAATATCACTCCTCATTTAGCTTGAATTACTTGGAGACAACTCTATTTATTTGAAGTTTTTGGCTTTCTTGCTGTACTCTGCCTGAATATTGCTGATGTCTGTCTGCATTTTATTTTTTTCCACCCACCCACCTGCCCAACTGTTGTAGTATTCTTAAACTTGGTAGCTTTTGTCTTGTCTGCACTCACTATAAATATGATTTTAGACATTCCTCCCTGTCCCATCTCATCAGTTCATTCTACTGAGTATGGAGAGATCATTTAGGAAGGCCCACTTCCTTAGTTTCTTAGCCTTGAATTATCTTCTGTTTCCTCCCTTCCCAATTAACAAAAATGCACTTTATTCATCTGATTTTACTGTATTTGTGTTTCTTCCTAGTTTATTATTTGATTACTTTATTTTGGTTTTGCTGCTTGTTTTTAAAAGTGTTCAGTTGCATTTATTACTGCTTGTTAGTAGCCTGATTCAATTGCCACTGCTATTCTAAACCTCTTAGTTTTGGTATAAGCATGTGGGATTCAGGCTAGTTATTTTACATTAAGAAGGTTTGTGGTCTACACTGTTGTGGGAGGAGACGGGTTGCCTCTGCTCTTCTGAGCTGGGAATTGCAAGTGAAAGCTTACTGTGGCTATTGTTGTAGGTGTCTTGTTCTGGCTTAAACACTTGGGTTCCAAACCAGTTATTTTACATTAGGAAGATTTATGGTCTAAACTCTTGTGGCAGGAGAGGATAGCCTACTCCCTTCTAAGTTGGAAATTTCTGGTTGAAGACTTATTGTGTCTGTTATTCTGAAAGTATCTTAGTTCTGGATTAAGCACTTGGGCTTCAAACCAGTTATTTCACATTAGGAAGGCTTATGGTCTAGATTCTTGTGGGAGGAGGGTGTAGCCTACACCCTTCTAGGCTGGGAATTACCGATGAAGGCTTGTTAAGGCTCTAAGTGTCTTTGTTCTGTTTAAGCACTTGGGTTCCAGACCAGTTATTTCGCACTAGGAAGGTTGGTGGTCTACACTCTTGTGGGAGCTTTCTACTTAATTGCTTAGTTATTTAAACAGTTTTTTGTTGTTGTGGCTGTGACTTTCTGCACTTTAAATTTCTAGTACTTCTGCATTTTATAGCATAGGCTAGATTCGAGCTTGCTGAATCTAGACAGCTTGGTATCATTTGAGCACTAAACCCAGATATGTTATATTAAGAAGGCTCCCTACACCCTTGCAGCAGAAGTGTGGAACCAATGACCCATCTGAGTTGAGGATTGCTGGAATTAGTCTCATTCTTGGGCTTTCTCTTTGGTTAATGTACAGGCTAGCAACAAACAATCAATCCCCTGTGTTATCTGAAGCATCCACTGCCTGCTACTGAAAAATAAGTATCATTTTTACTTGAGCTGAACTTTTTGCATTGTATTTTACTGTGTGCTTTTATTTTTTAACTGTATTTTACTGCATTTTTGTTTCCACTTTTAGCCTAGCATAGGCGTGGTTCAAATTTGCTGGACCCAGTCTGTTTTTACAGTTTCTGTGGAGTTTTCCTCCACAAAAGAGGGACTCCCCTACACCCCAGTGAGAATAGAGGATAGCTGAGGACCTATCTGAGTGGTGGTTGTTGGCCCAGGGCCCAGTCTAGTGCGCAACTATTTTAGAGTGCTTGAAATCAATTTAATTTCATTGCTACTTGTTGCCACGTTAGTTCAGGTTTGCACTGTGTGCACCACCCATATAACTATGCATTACTGTGCAGTGGAGGATACCATTTATGGTTATAGATGCAAACTCTTAGATAGATAATTTTCCCTTAGTCAACTGCATGTCCTCCATTGGAGGTTTCTCACTGTTGTTCTTCACTGCCAGGTTAGACACTCAGCTGAGCCTCTAAGGTTTCTGTACAAGCCTTACCCATTAAGCCCCTCGCAGTTTAGATTTCTTGTCCCTTAGCCATGCCTGGTCCTTCTAGTTCCTTCCCTATTACTGATTGCTGTACACCACCTACCATCATGAATGGAACATTTCCCACCATTTCTCCAGCCAACCTGATCAACATGGGCATCCTGAGGCAAAGTAGCAATTGCCTCATGTACACAGACAATCTACCCCTCTTAATTCACACAAATTCAATATGTGAGAGATGCATCTATATTAACAATCTAGGATCAAGGCTCTCTTGCTTACAAATCAGCATATCAGATACTAAGCAGGTTGTCACATCACATCCTGCACCATCCATGCATACAACACCTAAACCTACATATGCAGAGGTTCTCAATAGAAGCCTACCTAAAGATCAGAGACCTCCCAAACATAAACACAATTACTTAATACATTCCCAGCAAATCACAGTACACATACAAATGTAAGCACTAGTGTTTCACCAAACCTGCCCCTAAGGCAAAACACAAGATCAAATATTTTAGTCATAAGTGGCTCCATTGTGAGACACACAGATGTCTCACTCACTAGAATGGATAAGGAAAAGGTCATGGGCAGTCGTCCGTCAGGTGCCAGGATCTGCCATATCACACATGCACTCAAGTCTCTTAATAACAGGCACTGTTATGACTCTGTCATAGTCCATGTTGGTGTGAATGACTTGAGATGTACCTCACTGGACTATATGAAGAGAAACACGACTGAGCTCTCTGATTATGGATCACAAGTGGGTATGTCCATAGCTTTAAGCAGCATTCTACCTTCACCTAGGATGATGCCTCAATGCAGACAAAAACTGATTAACTTCAACAATTGGCTTAGTTCCTGGTGTCATTCTAAGGGGATGCAATACCTGTCAGCCTGGGATGATATGGTTGATTGATTGCAATGCTTTGCCAGAGATGGTCTCCACCTGTCATCTCTAGGCTTTCTGCTACTGGCTAAGGCTCTTGCCTCCACTATAGTGCCTTTTTAGGCAATGTCACAACAACAAAATTCTCAACGTAAAATTATCCTCAAAAAACAACCTTAAGGTTATGCTGCTAAACACTAGGAGTCTAAATCTAAAACTGAACTGACTGGAAGCACTCCTCACCTTGGAAGATGCAGACATCTGTGCTGTCACAGAGATGTGGTTCAAAACTGTAGACAGCACCCCAGCCATACCGTGATATAATGCTTTCCACACATTCAAAATGAGCGTGTGAAAACTAAAGGAGGAGGAGTATCAATATTCATCAAAGATAAATACACTTCCTGATTTTGTAAACAGAATGATTCCCTGGAGTATCTCCATGTGCAAATAGCTATAGGAAAGAACCCCTCCAAGTAATTTCCAGCTATAGATTCCCCCTCACTGAACCATGATATCCACACTGCCTGCTTGGATTTATTTGAGTCGCTCAAAATAAAACCAAACACCCTGGTTATGGGTGACTTTAAGTACCCATCCATAGACTGGGTAAATTATGCATGTACAAACACACTCGCCCAAATGTTCTTGGACTTTGTTAACTCAAATGCCTTGCAGCAGATTGTTGGCAACCCCACAAGGGGCCAAAACATTCTAGACTTGGTACTCAGCAACATGGCAAAACGGTGCACCACCACGAGTGTGCGGCCCTCCCTGGTGAAGGCTGATTGTGAATCTGTCTCTTTCGAAGTAATGATAGAATCACCTCACAGAGAAATTAGGCTAAAAAACTTCTCCAAAACCAACAACAGCCTCTTATGAAAAAGCACTAATAGCTTCAAAGCTCCTGTCCCAACTGACGGCAAAGACACCTATACTGGATATACACCAGTGCACTGTATAAACATCTATACAATTGCATCGACTTAGCCGTTCCTTTTAAGACCAAAGCAAGATCCTCAAGGAAAAACAAGCCTGCCTGGCTGACATCTGCCATAAACAGTTTAAATAATAAGAGGAAGAAATTGCTGTCTAAGAGCAACAAGGAACAATTTCAGAATTGGAAGTACTCCCTTTTCAGCTTGAACAAGCAAATAAGACATCTTGTAAAGTCCTCCAAAGCTAATTACAAAACTAGATTAGCATCGCTAGCTAAGGATAACCATAAGGCATTCTTTAGCTGCATCCAAACCTTAAATGAAAAGCCCAGATTTGCGCTGAACTGGTAGTGAATGGTACGACATATACTGAACCAGTGGAAACAGCCAACCTGCTAGTGGCCGGGTTCAGTGAAAATTTCTTCCCCCTGTCCCTGTCACATATACACTAAAATATTCCTATCACCTATTCGTCACATAATATTTTCAAAGAGCAGGTCTTAACCACTCTCTCAAAGGCTAAAAGCACAGCCTCTATGGGACCTGATAACATCCCAGCCTGTGTTCTCAATGTTTCAAAACAGGAGTTAGCAACACCATTGGGTACTCTTTTCAACCACAGCCTAAGCACTGGTTTTGTCCTTGTTGAATGGAAAGCAGCTACCATTATCCCCTTGCACAAGGGAGGGTGTATCCACTGATGCTCGGAACTCTAGACCTATTAGCCTAACCAGCCTTATTTATAAGGCCATGGAGAGAATCATCATGGACCTTATCAACAAGGATATAGGAGACCTTCAAACACTTGACCTGACCCAGTATGATTTTGTTAAAGGGAGATCCTGCCTGTCGAACCTGGTGGACTTCTTAGAGACTGTCACCAAAGCCTTGAATGAAGGCAAATCTGTGCATACAGCCTGCCTAGACTTGGCCAAGGCCTTTGGCAAAATTCCCCTCTCAGGCATCATTGAAAAATTCACCTAGCTGGGGTCAACTCATATACTGTCAGGTGGGTTGCAAACTGTCTCACTGATAGAACACATATAGTCAAAAATTGGGGACAATACCTCCACCAGCAGACTCATTACCAGTGGTGTTCCACAGGGATCAGTGCTGGGGCCCCTATTGTTTGGAATCTACTTCTCAGAAGTACAGGCAAAAACAAAAGGTATATGGCTGACATCATTTGCTGATGACTGCAAACTGGGAGCAGTCATTCAGTCAACATTCTACAAGAAGGAGTTACACAAACCAATGACTGGTGTCAAAGTCATGGTCTTAAACTCAATGCAAAAAAATGCATTATCATCCCTTTTGGCAAAAGCAATGTCCCTGCAGATTATCATAATAATAGCAACACCCTAAGCTCTAAATCAGTGGTGAGAGATTTGGGCACACAGGTTGACAGCAACCTTACTTTCGATCACCATCTCTCCATGGTGATAAGGAAGGTCTTCAACATTGCTCACCTCATAAGCAAGTGCAGAGCTTCCAGAACAAAAAAGGTTATAACTCCCCTGTAGTCTTCCCTCTTCAGGCCAATAATAGAGTACAATGCTCCCTCTGATATGTACCTAAACAGGTACCTGCAGCAACTGGAGAGATCTCAAAGGCTCCTCACAAAGAAAATTCAGGGTCTTCAGCACATGTCTTATGGACAGACTGAAATCACTGTCACTATGCTCAGTATTGTATAGACTTCACAGAAGCGACTTGTGCCTTGCATAAAGAGCAACCTCTAATCCTACCTTAATAGAAATGCTACACATTCATAAATCAAATGGTACATGATTCACTCACTCTAGAGACCTTAACCTACCATGTGACATCAACAGGACTTGCTGGTAACATTGATATGTCTCCCAGAGTTTGCCGCTCTTCTCCAGTACAGGTTAAACTCTTTTTAAGTGTAACTTGGATAATTGAATGGGAAACCAGAAATTCACCCCAGGAGTTTCACCTGTGTCTCTCTTGGATAGGGGCAGTCAGTGCTGATTTAGATCTGCTTATAATACAGACCATATTGCTAGACACTTAAGAGAACAAGAGTTGAACCTGGCTAGGCTTGTATGGGCCCTGGGGCATTAGCCTAATAACCTCCTATGAACCTATGAAAACTTATGATAGGAGATCTTAATAAGGCATTTGTTGCAATCAGACATGGAATCGTATGGGTAATAATAAAAGCATAAAATATAAGTGAGAAAATCTGGCAAGTATGTATGTCTGATTTTAGAAATATTAAGGTAAAAATGTTGGTAAATGGTTGTCAAGTAAAGAGGTGCAAATGAGCAGGGATGTGAGACAGGGATGCCCAATGAGTTGTATACTCCTTACTTTAACTATGAATGCAATTGTATGTGAAATACATTATAAAATGTAGGAAGCAGAGTATGTAAAGCCTGAAGACAGTTTTGTTAACTTATGCAGATTATATTATACTAATTAAAAAAGCAAGACATAAGTAAAATAAATAATATGTTATTTAAATGAATGTTTAGAAGCAGTAGGGCTGACTTTAAATGAACAGCAAAGTAAAAGGTTAGGAAATTTGGTTAAGATAGGAGGAATACAAAATTTCTGTCTTAGGTCTAAAATTTGGTAATAAGATTGTAAGTAGGATGCAATGAGAAAAGATAATACAATAATTAAAATGAATTTAGCTTTTCAGGAAAATGTATATATTATCATTTAGAAACAAGGTTTATTTGATAAATTCAGTTTTAATGGGAAAATAGCATATTTAGCAAGTATATTTATGCTATCAATGATATTGGAAAAATAATTGTTACAGACACATTCATATAGGGTTCTAGACTAAATTCAATAAAAAGAGGCATTTTGTGTGTGAATAAAGAAGAAGGAGGCCTGGGGTTAGTTAACCCAGTTGCATATGTTGATTCTGTAAATTTATATAAAGTATTTACGTGGATAATTGAAACAAAAAGAAGAAAGTTTAGTTGTAAGTTTGAAAAAATATTTGGGATGCAGAAAAAAAGTAAAAGAAAAAAAGAATGCAAAAATGTAGAAATTAAATGTTACCAAAAATATTAATGTCGAAAATAAAAATTGATGGAATAGAAAATGAGATAAAACTATGATACAAGAATATAATAATACAATATTATTTTGTTAAACCACAGGGAAAGTCAGCATAAAGAAAAATTAAAGTTATAAAATTAAGAAGTAAATGGTGCAATAAAAAAGCAGAATGCCAAGATTTTTTTTTGAGACTGGTAATAGATACTTTACCAGTAAATGGGAATATGCTATATAAAAAGGAAAAGGAAAGCATATAGGGGGATTTCAATAAAGCCTACATGGATTAATTTTTCATGTAGGTATAGTGGCACAGAACTTACATGGAAATAAGAAGCCGTGTGATCCAGTAAAGAGAGCTGAGGGTGTGCAAGAGCAAGCCAAAATGGAAGTGTCCTTGGCATGTAAATCACCTCATAATCAGGTGAATTGCATGTAAATGAGGATGTAGAGCATGGTTGCCAGATTTGTTACAGGGCAAAAAAAAGTCTTTAATACAGAATATCAGGCAGTGCCACGTTATTTTTGATTGGCCTACATGCCAGTATATGAGCCAATCAAAAAATTGCACAGTGGACCCTCTTCTGTTCAATGCAGAACATCAGGCAGTTCTGCATTAAACAGAAATGATGCCCTGTTTTTCCAAAAAGTAATGGAAAAATATTTAAAATAATTTTTTTAATACCCATATTATGTCTGCATGGCATACAGCAGTGGGAAAACATTCCATTACGAAAAAAAAATATTTAAAAGTGTAAAAAGGAAAAAATAAAATATGTGACAATAATGCATTATAGGGCCTTGCATGGAGTATGTAGAATGCTAGATGTCTGTGGTTGCTAAGGAGGTAGGTCCTGGAATAATATAGTATCCAGGTTGTGTGCATAGGTCTGCATGCAAATGAGCTGGGGTTACTGAATAGCAAAAATGGGTATCTGTGCCCACAGATCAAACTGATGTAGCCCCAGAACCATGTTGGTGTTCACAGAAGAGATAGTTGACATCAAAAATGGGTGTGTCTCTATTTCTTTAACCACATTGGAACATAGCAGTGCCTGTTTGTGCACCACTGATCTGAGCTGAGCAAGGGTGTGTGCCCAGTGCTGCTAAGCTTTGTTTAGCCTTGGGGTGTGTCTTTAAGCTGGTTTAAGCTGTGCTGAGTGTGCCTATTCATGGTGGTGTATTTATTGACTGTTGCACATTGTTTATACCTACATTGCAGGTTTGCCCACAGTGCTCCAGTGCTTAACAAAGAAGGCTGTCAGAAAAAGAAAAAAAAAACAAAAATTGGTTGAGAAAGCCAATCATATATAAATGACTGATGACCCCTGTTCCACCTAAACTGGGCCATTCCAACCCCTCAATGACATACTTGGGAGGTGGATTGCATTATAGTTAGTCAATCACACAGGCTGCACCTGCAGCAGAGCACAATAAAGTATGCATGCACCCTACAGTCTGGTTCCCCCCCATACTCTGATATGTGCTAGATGCTGAGGTCAGTGTTGCTGCTGACAATAGGCCTAGACTGAGAAGGAGAAGAGTGTTTAGGCCCAGCGTAACTTTCCAGGAGCTACATAAATTGGAGATTGCAGAGTGCTACAGGGTGGATAGGGACATACTACAATAACTCATCGAGCTTTTCCACCCTCAACTCAGACCTAGAGCCAACACAGGGGAACCCAGCCCAGTGGAAACAAAGGTATGTCTAGCCCTTAGGATACTAGCTACAGCTGCTTTTCTAAGACCAACTGCAGACATGATGGGGTTCTCACTGGCATCAGCATCAGGGTACTCCACCAGTTCCTGAATGCCATGCCGACACATGCCAGTGAGCACATTTATTTACCCCGCACCTCTGAGGAGAGGGCCAGCAGTATACATCTCTTCTACCATGTAGCACACTACCCTGAGATACTGGGTGCCATAGACTGCACACATGTCCACATCAAAGCACTGCCTGGTGATAAAGGTAGAGTCTATGTCAACTGCAAGGGGTATCACTCCATCAACTGCCAGATTATGTGCAATGCTCAGGGCATTATCCTGAATATGTGTGCTGGCAGCCCTGGCAGTTATCATGACTCCCATATCTGGCACACATCACAGCTGTACCAGATGTTTGTCTGGGGGGACATACTGTATGGCCATCTACTGGGGGATGCTGGATACGCAATGTAACCGTGAATGATGACACCCATCAGAAATCCATGCTACAAAATATGATCCTGCGGAACCAGCTGCAGTGGGATCATCACAGGAAAGGGACACACAGCTCCCCACCACCGCATAGGTCCCCACAGCCACACCCACAGGGGGATTCAGAGGAGGAACCCCCTGAGGTTGTCCCTGAAGGCAGATGTAGGCATGTCCAGTATGCTCTGGCTTTGGCCAAGAGGCAGTGCATCCCACATGCACTGACAAGCTGAGGTCCTAGGGACTGACACCTCGCTCTGACTCACATACATAGTAAAAAGGATGCTAGCTACACCATACAACCTGTACTTAACCATGTATTGGCTGTATACAGCGTGCATCAGAGTCAGCTCTGAAACACAGGTCTTTCAACAGCTGTGTTCACAAAGTAAGTCACTCTGCTATACAACAAATATATGTGGTACTAGACTATGGTGGCATATGTATGGACCTGCTGCATGCATACAAAGGAATAAAGTGGGCTACTGGGCAACTTGCAGAGATCTAACAGCTACTTGGGACAACAGGTATTCTGTCCAATACTGAGTGCCCATAATATTCATTAGGTCACATGGCTGAAAACCCCAATGCATTATGCAAGGGAAATGCCAAACAGGGGGGTCGTAGGACAGATGCACGACTGTCAATGCCAGAATCCCCTACTCCAAAAATATCAGTGTTCCCATACAACTGCAGTAACAGAGTATATTTGCAAGGACATATCAGCAGACCACACATTTCCAGATCTGTTATATACAACCTGCCACATATTTTAACCTCAAAATGCAGGGGGTCAGTGTATGTCTCTATGCTGTTGATAGTGTGAGGAATTAAACCTCTCCCTCTTTCCAGCAGCTGTTGTGGCTAACTGGGCTAAGGACATTAGCATAGGTGCTGGTGTTGATGGTTCGAAGCTGGAAACATCTACAACTTTAGCATGTGAGTTACTTGTATGGTAGACGTCCCAGAGACTGTCTTAACAATCTGTGACTGCAAGACAGCTGAGCAATGACAGAGAAAATGGGGGGACAGAGCACCAAACATTCAGAAAGACATTTTACATGGTCTGAGTAACCTACAAGGTGGCTAGTATAACAGCAGGTTGGACCAGGTCAGAATAGCAGCAGGATGTATAGGCCATTGCATAAATGTTTCAGTAGTTACAACACTTCAGTGCATCAACTGTATGAGGAACAGAGAAGACATATGGGGCAATAGGTTGGACATTCTGCAAAAACATGTACAGGGAGAGGTATGCAAACTACCACCCTGTATGTAGTGTTACAGCATGTACCCCAGCACATCAAGCCTCTCAACTTCTTATAGCAACAAATCTGGTCAAAGCCATGAATATAAATGGGACAAAGGCTCAGAAATAGAGGCAAGTATTAAATATTGCCATTATAAATGTAAAGAATTGATAGAATAGCATGTAATGAATTACAATGAATCTCCTGAAGTGTCTGCATTCTGAATCTCAAATGTTTGTCATTATTTCCAAATGTCACTATTTAATGATTTGCCACTAATGTGCCAGAAAAAAAACACAATGTTATGTTACATGAATCAAAGAGATGAGGCAAATATCAGTTTGTATAGTTGATAGGTATGTCACATATTACATTCAGCAAGCAGCCGGGGAATGCCTTAGACAAAATATTAGGGAGGTAATGGAGTGTGGAAACAGGTGCAGCAGCCAATGGTCTGCAGCACACAAAATTGCAGACTAGAGTACAGGTAAGTCTGGCCTGGAGTCACCTTGTAATTACTGACAGTCACATTGGGTATGCTCCTACACTTGGTTAACTTGAGCCCATGTCTCTTGCCTCTTCTAGCCAAAAAGCAGCTATGTGGAAATATACCTGTGCATAGAG